>NC_045548.1:77477617-77555117 GCF_009769535.1 Thamnophis elegans | reverse complement strand
TTGACTCATCCTTCCATCCTTCAGAGGTGGGTAAAATGAGGGCCCAGCATATTTGGGGGGGGGGGGAATAAGCTGACTCTGTAAACTGCTTAGAGAGGGCTGTAAAGCACTGTGAAGCGGTATATATGTCTAAGTGCTATTGGGAAGGAAGGAAGGAAGGAAGGAAGGAAGGAAGGAAGGAAAGGAAAGAAGGAAGGAAGGATGGAAGAAAGGAAGGAGGAAAGGAAGGAAAGAAGGAAGGAAGGAAGGAAGGAAGGAGGAAAGGAAGGAAAGAAGGAAGGAAGGAAGGAAGAAGGAAGGAAGGAAAGATGAGATGGAATGAAGGAAGATGAGAAGGAAGGAAGGGAAATAAAAAGAAACAAGACTACAGCATTGCAAGCTGACTCTGCCAATTGCCAGGAGTTCGATCTGGACTGGCTCACAGTTGTCTCATCCTTCCACCCTTCCAAGGTCAGTAAAATGAGGACTCAGACTGTTGGGGGCAAGAGGCTGACTGTAAACCGCTTACAGAGGGCAGGAAAGCACTGTGAAGCAGTATATAAGTCTCTTCCTCGCGCTATTTGGCTCTTGCAAAGCTAATGAACATCACAATTTTCAGGGTTTCTTTCACACCTCCTGTGAAGAAGCCAAGTGTTTCCCACCCCACACCTGTGCATTTCACTGTATCTGTTTCCACCAACGTCATCCTGCCCAGCAATATTCATTCTACTCTTAACATTTCATTACCAACAATAAAAGAAAATATACTCAGCAACCCCCAGTCTCCAACTCACGATGGTGACAAATCAGGGTCTTAACTAAAAGAAAAGAAATAAAAGAAATAAATGCAATCCAGAGTATTATTAGAAGCCTCAAAATAACAGCATGCATCATAAAGCTATTTTCTAACTCTGGCGTGTATTTAGAATATTATATACCAGCGTGTCTGACACACCTAAAAATACAAAAGCATTGTTAAAGTGGGGAAAAAATCAAGCAGAAGGAACAATTTTAGAATAGAATAACAGAGTTGGAAGGGACCTTGGAGATCTTCTAGTCCAACCCCTTGCTTAGGCAGGAAATCCTACACCACTTCAGACAAATGGATATCCAACTTCTTCTTAAAGACTTCCAGTGTTGGAGCATTCACAACTTCTGGAGCCAAGTTGTTCCATTGATTAATTGTTCTAACTGTCAAGAAATTAATTCTTAGTTGCTTCTCTCCTTGATTAGTTTCCACCCATTGCTTCTTGTTTTGCCCTCAGGTGCTTTGGAGAATAGCTTGACTCCCTCTTCTTTGTGGCAACCCCTGAGATATTTGAAGACTGCTATCATGTCTCCCCTAATCCTTCTTTTCATTAAATGAGACATACCCAGTTCCTGCAACCGTTCTTCATATGTTTTAGTCTCCAGTCCCCTAATCCTCTTTGTTGCTCTTCTCTGCGCTCTTTCTAGAGTCTCCACATCTTTTTTATATCGTGGCGACCAAAATTGGATGCAGTTTTATTTTTATTTTTTTTAAAGAAATCCACACCATCTTTTCTTAAAACAAAACAAATAATGAAGTTTAAATGACTGGAGCATTTTATGTGGGTTTTTTTTTTAAAGGCAAGGGTTCAAAGAAGAAACAAGAATTAATTGGAGATAGAGCAATTGTCATCCATTCATGAGATATAAGGAGATAACATCAGAAGCTGTTGGCAGGGGGTAAATAGAACTGGTTCCCTGTTTTTCCGAAGGCAAGGGATTTGGGGGTCACCCAGTGAAATTTGATTGACGGGAGGCTTTTGAGGAATAAAAGGGAACATTTCTTCATTCAGAATGTGGCGCATATTGCTGTGAATGTACTTTTCTTGCATGCCAATGTTGAACAAGGGGGAGGGAGGAGAGAAATCACAACCTTTGTGCATTCTCTGGAAAATTCACAAGTTTAGAGAGAGCCCTGGATTTTCACCAACTCAACGTGCCTTAGCTGGAAGTTTAGAGATCTGCATCTACTTCTACAATAGACAGCTTAATAGCAATAGACATATACTGCATTTTAGTGCCTTACAGCCCTCTCTAAGCAGTTTACAGAGTCAGCCTCTTGCCCCCAACCATCTGGGTCCTCGTTTTACCCACCTCGGAAGGACGGAAGGCTGAGTCAACCTTGAGCCTGGTGAGATTCGAACTGCCAAATTGCAGGCAGCAGACAAGCAGCAGAAGGAGCCTGCAGTAATGCACTCTGATTATAAGGGAGGGAGGGAGGGAAGGAAGAAGGGAGGGAGGGAGGAAGGAGGAAGGAAGGAAGGGCAGTAGTACTTATATACCGCTTCACAGTGCTTTACCGCCCTCTCTAAGTGCTTTACAGAGTCAGCCTCTTGCCCCCAACAATCTGGGTCCTCATTTGACCCACCTTGGAAGGACGGAAAGCTGAATCAACCTTGAACCTGATGAGATCCGAACTGCCAAATTGCAGACAGCCGGCAGTCAGCAGAAGTAGCCTGCAGTTCTGCACTCTAACCACTGTGCCACCGTGAGTCTTAAGGACTGTAACAGCCACTATGGAAGACAAAGAGACAGAAGGATAACAGGGAAAGAGTGCAGAGAAGAGCAACCAAGATTGTTAGAGGACTGGAGGATAAAACATACAAGTAACAGTTGCAGGAATTGAGTACGTCTGCTCTAGTGAAAAGAATGACTAAGGGTGACATGATAGCAGGATTCCAGTATTTTGAGTGGCTGCCATAAAGAGGTGGGGGGGGGGGGTCAATCTGTTCTCCAAAGCACCAGAACGCAAGACAAGAAACAATGGATGGAAACTAATCCAGGAGAGAATTGGCAATTGAGGAGAACCTTCCTAACGATGAGAACAATCAACCAATGGAACAGCTGGCCTCCAGAAGTTGTTGAATGCTCCAACGCTGGAAGTTTTTAAGAAGAGACTCGACAACCATTTGACTGAAATGGCACAGGGTCTCCTGCTTCAGCAGGGGTTGGACTAGAAGACCTCCAAGGTCCCTTTCTAACTCCGTTATTCTGTTAATGGTTCTAAGTTATTTTCTCACAAGTATTTTTCACAAGGTTTTTATTTTTTTGCTACAAATTTTGACATGTTTTATAAACAAAGTGTTGTCCATATTTTTTTCTTTTACATCCTCTCATATACGTAATCATAGTTCTGTTTCCATTTTCAGCCATATTATTCTCTTTCCATATTTTTCATCTTAAAACTTATTTTCTTCTTAGTACATAAATAGTATCACTAATTGCCCCTTCAAAGTTAAACCAAATTACCATTTCATATTTCATCTGTTGGTCTATTTTACTATAAGCAACATACATCCTCAAGTCCAATTTTTACATAGAGAACATTTAACTTAATTAATTATCCGCAATTAACAATGTTACTATAGTTCCCTTATATCTTAATTGACTACATACTATTAACAATATTAATACAATTCTCTTTAATCTACTAATATATCTCTTCTTTCCCTTCCTTCTCCTCTAACCATTTTCTCTTGGTCTCTCAAAGATTCTATTTCTTTTTAATTTTCTTCTTTCTTTCTTCTTTCCTCCCATTCTCCTAGCTGCTACTTTTTCTTTTTCTTTTTCTTCTTCTTCTTCTTCTTCTTCTTCTTCTTCTTCTTCTTCTTCTTCTTCTTCTTCTTCTTCTCCTTCTTCTCCTTCTTCTCCTTCTTCTCCTCCTTCTTCTCCTTCTTCTCCTTCTTCTCCTTCTTCTTCTTCTTCTAATTATTGTATCTTTTCTTCAAAATCTTTTTTCTTACTTTTAATTTTATCGTTCTAGTAGTTTTCCCCAGGATTTTTTCCTAGTCTTTCCCCACTATTCCCCTCTTGGCTGTGTAACTGTTTCTTTTTGGTGGGACATTCTCCCTTGTCTACTGCCACTGTGAATCCCAGTTTTTCACAAGACATTTTCAAGGCATGCTCCACCCGATATCTGGGGGATTAAACTGCTGTCTCAGCCACAAAGAACTTTGCACGCGCCCCTGTTAAATGTCATTGCATTATTTTGAAACTTTCTCTCCCGTTTTGAATCCTTGTTCGTTATTTCTGAAGTCTTAGCTGCTGGCCACACCCAGTTTTTGCATCCTCTAAAGATGTAGGAAGTGTGCTGTCCACCAATTTATCTAGTCATTACTAGTTCCAGAACTGACGTCTTGCGGTGTCACATATGATGTTTTCCTTGGATTAACACGTTGTGGGCACATTTTTCCGATGGATTCATTTAATTGGCATGCTATCCAACCCCCCCCCCCCCCTTAGCTGCTCACTAATTAGAATGCCATCCCTTCAGTGGCATCAGGGCAGTGATGCATGAATTCCTCTGGTTATTACTGAACAATGATTCTCAGCGTTCCTTAATGTTGAAGGCGATGCAGATTGGGTAAGCTAGGACTTGCAGCTGAGCAATATTTAGAAGCTTTGCAACAATGGCGAATATCCTTTCATTCCCCACCATCCAATCACAGCTGAAGAAGCTTTGTGGATGATAAATGAAAGCAGAGGTGGTATTCAGCCAGTTCTGAGTGGTTCTGGTCAACCGGTAGTGGAAATTTTGAGTAGTTTGGAGAACCGGCAAATACCACCTCTGGCTGGCCATGCCCCAATCTATTTGCTGCCTCCCAAATCCCAGCTGATTGGCTGGTTTTTTTTATATTGCCTTGCACAGAAAATAGAGCTGGAAAGCACATTAGTGGGGTGGGGAGGAAATGGGGATTTTTTTTTAGTAACCTTCTCCTGGAGTGAGGAGGGAATGGGGATTTTGCAGTATCCTTCCCGTGGAGTGGGGAGGGAATGGGAATTTTGCAGTATCTTTTCCCTGGAGTGGAGAGGGAATGGGGATTTTGCAGTATCCTTTCCCTGGAGTGGGGAGGAAATGGAGATTTTGCAGTATCCTTCCCCTAGAGGGGTGTAATGGGGATTTTACAGTATCCTTCCCCTAGAGTGGGGGAGGGAATGGGGATTTTGCAGTATCCTTCCCCTGGAGTGGGGAGGGAATGGAGATTTTGCAGTATCCTTCCCCTGGAGTGGGGAGGAAATGGAGATTTTACACTATCCTTCCCCTGGAGTGGGGAGGGAATGGGGATTTTGCAGTATCCTTCCTGTGGAGTGGGGAGGGAATGGGAATTTTGCAGTATCTTTTCCCTGGAGTGGGGAGGGAATGGAGATTTTGCAGTATCCTTCCCCTGGAGTGGGGAGGAAATGGAGATTTTGCAGTATCCTTCCCCTAGAGGGGTGGAATGGGGATTTTGCAGTATCCTTCTCCTACAGGGGGGAGGGGATGTAGATTTTGCAGTATCCTTTCCCAGGAGTGGGGAGGGAATCGGGATTTTGCAGTATCCTTCCCCTCCCATGCCCACCACTCCACACCGACCAAGCCACACTATGCCCACCAAGCCACACCCACAGAACCAGTAGGAAAAAAATGTTGAATCCCACCACTGAATGGAACATCTATATTTTTAAAACCAAGAAAGTCCTTTTAACAGAGGGATATAATCAAGATGAAGGGAGGTACTAATTCCACTCTATAAAGGCTTATTAAGAGTAGAGTACTGCATCCAGTTTTGGTCACCACACTATAAAAAAGTTGTTGAGACTCTAAAAAAAAAGTGCAAAGAAGAGCAACCAGGATGATTAGAGAACTGGAGGCTAAAACATATGCAGGAACTGGGTTTGGCTAGTCTAGTGAAGAGAAGGACCAGAGGAGACATGATAGCAGTCTTCCAATATTTGAGGGGCTGCCACAGAGAGAGGGGGGTCAAACTATTTTGCAAGGCACCCAAAGGCCAGACAAGGAATAATGGATGGAAACTGACCAAGGAGAGATTCAACCTAGAAATAAGGAGACATTTTCTGACAGTGAGAACAATCAACCCATGGAACAGAAGTTGCCTTCAGAAGGAGCTTCATCACTGGAGGCTTTCAAGAAGAGATTGGACTGCCCTCTGTCAGAAATGCTGTAGGGTCTCCTGCTGGGTGTGTGTGTGTGTGGTTGGACTAGATGACCTGCAAGGTCCCTTCCCACTCTGTTAACCTGACTCCAATTTGAGGAAACGCCATCCATCTTCCCGCTAGGCGACATGCTATGTATGTATTTCTCCAGTAGATGGAGAAATTGCAAATACACGGAGTCCCTGGGAGAATTTCTCTTCTCCTTTCTCGACTGTCCTGTAAAGTTGCTGCTGTCCTACTTCTGCTACCTTCTCTGAGTGAGAACAGCTGCAACCGAGGTGTTGCAAAGTTTTACTGCCAATTTTAACAGCTTGCTTGAATGTACCACCACACACCCTATGCGAGGATTCTAAATGTGGCAAGAAAGACTGTGAGGATATCGTTGCAAAAAAAAAAAAAAAAAAAGGAAATTTAGGATATTCCTCCTGCTTGTATATAAGCAGCAGTCTCAGACTTTGGTCAATTTATTTGCCAGAGTTCAGGATCTTTCCCTCCCATCGGATCCAGCTCTTTTTCAGATCTTTAAGGAAAGGACTTTAATAGCAATAGCAGTTAGACTTATATACCGCTTCATAGGGCTTTCAGCCCTCTCTAAGCGGTTTTACAAAGTCAACATCTTGCCCCCAACAATCTGGGTCCTCATTTTACCCACCTCAGAAGGATGGGAGGCTGAGTCAAATTTGAGGATCAAACCACTGGCAGTTGGCAGAGTCAGCCTGCAATACTGCATTCTAACCACTGTTCCACCATGGCCCTTCCTTCCTTCCTTCCTTCCTTCCTTCCTTCCTTCCCTCCCTCCCTCCCTCCCTCCGTCCTTTCCTTCCTTCCTTCCTTTCTTACACTAGCCCTAGCACTTAGACTTATATACTGCTTCACAGTGCTTCACAGCCCTCTCTAAGTGTCTTACAGACTCAGCCTATTGTCCTTAACAATCTGGGTCCTCATTTTACCCACCTCAGAAGGATGGAAGACTGAGTCAACCTTAGCAATAGCAATAGCAGTTAGACTTATATACCGCTTCATAGGGCTTTCAGCCCTCTCTAAGTGGTTTTACAGAGTCAGCATATCGCCCCCAACAACAATCCGGGTCCTCATTTCACCCACCTCGGAAGGATGGAAGGCTGAGTCAACCCTGAGCCGGTGAGATTTGAACAGCCAAACTGCAGAACTGCAGTCAGCTGAAGTAGCCTGCAGTGCTGCATTTAACCACTGCGCCACCTCGGCTCTTTAAGGAATACAAGTTTGTACTTTTGGGGGTAAAATATGTTTGTGCCTCTATGAATCTGTGCATGTGGATTTGTATTGATATATTTATCAATATTATCCATATTCTAAAATTAAAATGTATGACTAGCTTTCTGCAGTTCCTCAAATAGCTTTCTTGGCGAGTCTTGAAGAGGCCTTCAAGTTTCTAGGTTCTATCATGTCTCAAGACCTAAAAATGGACACCTAACATCAAAAACGTCATCAAAAAAAGCAGAGCAAAGAATGTTCTTTCTGCGCCAACTCAGGAAGCTCAAACTGCCCAAGGAGCTGCCGATCCAGTTCTACAGACGAATCATTGAATCTGTCATCTGTACCTCCATCACTGTCTGGTTTGGCTCTGCAACCCAACAAGACAGACAGAAACTTCAGAGGATAATCAGAACTGCAGAAAAAACAATTATTGCCAACCTGCCTTCCGTTGAGGACCTGTACACTTCAGGAGTCGAAAAGAGGGCCGTGAAAATATCTACAGACCCCTCGCATCCTGGACATAAATTGTTTCAACTCCTATCCTCAAAATGATGCTATAGAGCACTGCACACCAAGACACAAGAACAATTTTTCCCAAACTCCATCACTCTGCTAAGCAAATCGTGACCCGTCAAAAGCGCGAACATCATAAGCGCGCCGACAACACCGTGGCACTAAAACCGCGATTTCAAAAGCGCGCCGACAACAGCGCGCCGACAACAGCACGCCGACAGAAGCGCGATTTCATTTAAGGTAAGATTTACAGTTAGGTTTAGGGTTAGGTTTAGGGTTAGGTTTAGGGTTAGGTTTAGGGTTAGGGTTAGGTTTAGGGTTAGGTTTAGGGTTACGTTACAGCACGCTTCTGTCGGCGCGCTTTTGTCGGCGCGCCTCAGGGCTAATTAGTCGCTCATTCGTCACGCGGTTTTGTCACCGCGCTTTAGACACCGCGGTTTAGTCAGGCACGCTTTTGTTGTGCGCGCATTTGTGGTGGAACCAAGCAAATAGTTCCCTCAATGCTGTCAAACTATTTACTAAGTCTGCATTACTAATACTATTAATCTACTCATTGTCCCTATCATCCATCTCCTCCCACTTATGACTTATGAGTAACTTTGTTGCTTGTGTCCTTATGATTTATATTGATTGTTTCCTAGTATGGTTTGATTGCTTATTTGTACCTGACTATCATTAAGCGTTGCATCTTATGATTCATGACGAATGTATCTTGTTGTTTTTATGTACACAAACAGCATAAGCACCAAAGAGAAATTCCTTGTGTATCTAATCACAATTGGCAATAAAGAATTCTGTTCTATTCTATTCTTTACCATTCTATTCTATTCTATTGTTCTGTTCCGTTCTGTTCTGTTCTTCTGTTCTGTTCTTTTGTGTTCTGTTCTGTTCCATTCTATTCTTCTGTTCTATTCTAGTCTGTTCTATTCTATTCTGTTCTATTCTTTGTTTAACTCACCAAGTTTTAAACTCACCAAGATTTTAAAAAAAACCATTCAGCATGTAAAGCAAACCAGTTCATCCAATCAATATCAATATTACTGAAAAGGTTGAAATCAGTACCCTTAAAATAGTAAAATTTGGTTGCTTTCTTGCAGACGTTTCATTACCAGACTATGCAACCTCATCAGGGATAGAAGAGAATGGAGTTTGCTTCCTTTCCATACAGTAGCTTCCTCTGTTGGTGTCGCTGGAATTATTGTTCTCCTCTTGGTGCTTCCTTTATTAGGTTGCTGTTCATTGCTTGATTGTTGGTCTGGCATGAAATCTGGTGTTTAATTCCTGCTTCTATAGGTGTTGATTGCAATGACAGGACATTTTGTTTCCTTTTTAGATGTTGTTATTGTCTCTTTTAAATGGTATGTAAATGTTGTTTATCTCTATGTGCCTGTTGATGACTGACTTGTCTGAGCACCAGGCTTCCAGGAATCCTCCCACAATTTTGGTACTTAGCTTGCTCTAAAATGCTCACAATTTCCCAGCTGAAACTTTGGTTAGATGTCTCCATGTATAATTAAGGAGTTTCCATTGTGTTTTCTAACTGCTAGTTGGTATTCATGTGCTGTCTTCTGATTGTTTAAAACACTGAATAGGTTACTGTTGTGGCCCAGCAGGAGCCGTTGGAGCTGCCACCAGACTCCGACAGCGAGGGGCCCTATGAGTCGGCTCTGGAGGATGTGGAGGACCCTGGACAGGGTTACGACTCCGAGCAGGGCGCAGAGAGGCTGGTTAGCCACCAGGAGGCGCCTGAGCCTTGGACCAGTGGGGAGGAGACAAGGGAGAGTGAGCTGGATGCCAGCAGTGAGTTGTTCCTGGATGCACGTCATCGAAGAGCTACTGGCGTCAGGAACAGTTACGCAATTACAGGAGGTAATTGCGCTCAGCTGGTGGTCATTAGGCTCCTCTCCAGACTATAAAAAAGACTGCTTGTCCATGCCCCTCTTGCAGAACTCAACGTATTGACTAAAGAGAACTGTTGTAACTAACTTGGCAGGCTGGATTGCTGCCAAGGTTTGTCTGAGTTGCTGCCAAGGTCCTTATCTGGTTTTTTGCTTGGCTTTCAGCCACCGAGATTTTGGTCTTGCTATTAAAGGACATTCTAGGTAAGCTTGTCTTGGCTTTCGTTACTGGACGGGGGAGGGGGGTCAGAACAGGTTACCTAGTTGGGTAATGAAATGATTGCAAGCAAACAACCAAGATCAGAAAACACCAAAGATCTCACAGTGACCCTCCTGCTCCATCTCCCTCTCTAACTCTGTCTCCCTTTCCTTCCTCTTCCATCCAAAATCATATTTTCCTCCTCCTCTTCTCTTTTCCTTCTCCTTCTCCTCCCTCTCCTCCTCTCTGCAAAACCCACTCCGTTTCTGGCACTGATGATGTTACCTAGTTGGGTCATGAAATGTCTCCAAGAAAACCACCAATTTCAGAGAGCACCAAGGATCCCATCTTTCAACCCTAACCTACAAATATTATCTTCTATTTTGTTTTCAACATTTTTTCAACATTTAAAATCACAATTACACTTTTACAGCTTTCTGTTATCGGTATTTTTTTCTCCTAATTTCGAATTTTCCATTCTAAGGCCTATTGTTTTATACATATACCTCCTTATTTCATAGTTACTCATTAATGAAATATATACAACATTTACGCCTATGTTGCTCTCTAAATATATACAATTTCCTTTTGTTATATTTTTTATGTATTCATTATGCGTTAATTTTACATCTCTTTTCTAGCCAATTACGCCACTTATTCCATATCTTATAATACTCTATTTCCTCTCTATCTCTTAGTTCAATCATTAATTTATCCATTTCCGCACATTCTAGCACCTTTTTTATGATCTCTGCTTTTGAGGGGACAATTTTTTGTTTCCAATTTTGGACGAAGGAGATTCTGGCTGTGATAATGTGAAGCATAATATATTGAATTTCTTTACTTATATTCCCTTTTATTATTCTCTTCCATTGAAAGATTATTTGCCACTTCCCTGGTCCAAAACTAAGGTTTCCATCACATATCAGCATTACTGCAATAATTTATTGTGCCTAGAATTATTGAAATATTTTTCTTCCCCCTCTCTGTGTCCCAAGTTTCTTTCTTCAACTGGAAATAGCAGTAGACTTATATACCGCTTCATAGGCCTTTCAGGCCTCTCTAAGCGGTTTACAGAGAGTCAGCATATTGCCCCCAACAATCTGGGTCCTCATTTTACCCACCTCGGAAGGATGGAAGGCTGAGTCAACCCTGAGCCGGTGAGATTTGAACCGCTGACCTGCTGATCTAGCAGTAGCCTGCAGTGCTGCATTTAACCACTGCGCCACCAGCGATGCTTCAAGGTACAGATAATCTTAGCTCCTCGAATATGATACGGCTTTTCCCACTTGATATTTTTACCCGCAATATTTCTGCAACTAAATTTGATCTGCTTCATCTAATTTATTGCATTCAACAGCCTCGTTGACTTATGTTGCGGTATCGTTACAAGAGTGACATTCTATTACTTCTGTGGATTCTCTAACTATTGAGCAGAATTCCAAAGATTATATCCACTTCAGAAAGCTTCTGTCATTTCAATTAAATCTATTCCTCCTTATAGTGCCTGATTGTTCAACTTGTTCGTTTTGGAACTGAGGCCAAATAGTGGGCAATACATCATACCTATTATTTTCTTCTCTGTATAAATGCCTTTTGATTTTTGGAGTTGATATTTCTTTTTCTTTCAAGTAATAGTTTCGCTGTCCTCACCATTTATTCTTCATAATACGAACCAGCAATGTGCAGCTGCTGCCAAAAAAAAGCTAATACCATCCTGGGTTATAGAAACAAAGGTGTAGAATCAAGATCAAGTATTAGTAGCGCTTTATAAAACCCTAGTAAGACCTCACATGGAATACTGCAACCAGTTTTGGTCACCATACTACAAAAACGATGTTGAGACTTTGGAAAAAGTGCAGAGAAGAGCAAACTAAGATGATCAAAGGCCTGCAGACTAAAACATACGAAGAATGGCTCCAGGATTTGGATTGGTTAGTCTGAAGAAAAGAAGAATTAGAGCAGTATTTCTCAACCTTGGCAACTTGAAGATGTCCGGACTTCAACTCCCAGAATTCCCCAGCCAGAATTCTGGGAGTTGAAGTCTGGACATCTTCAAATTGCCAAGGTTGAGAAACACTGAATTAGAGGGATATGATAGCAGTATTCCAGTATTTGAGGGGCTGCCACAAAGAAGAGGGGATCAAATTATTCTCCAAAGCACCTGAAGGCAGGACAAGAAATGATGGTTGGAAACTAATCAAAGAGAGAAGCGAACTGGAACTAAGTAGAAACTTCCTAACAGTGAGGACAATTCACCAGTAGAACAGCTTGCCTTCAGAAATCGTGGGCAGTCCAAAACTGGAAATTTTGAAGAGACTGAACAGTCACTTGTCTGAGATGGTATAGGTTCTCCTGCTTGAGCAGGGGGCTGGACTAGAAGATCTCCAAGGTCCCTTCCAGCTCTATTCTATTCTATTCTATTCTATTCTATTCTATTCTATTCTATTCTACTCTACTCTATTCCATATTTTATTATTCTATTCTATTCTATTCTATTCTATTCTATTCTATTCTATTCTATTCTACTCTACTCTATTCCATATTTTATTATTCTATTCTATTCTATTCTATTCTACTCTACTCTACTATATTCTATTCTTCTCTACTCTACTCTATTCCATATTTTATTATTCTATTCTATTCTATTATATTATATTCTACTCTATTCTACTCTACTCTACTCTATTCTATTCTTCTCTACTCTACTCTATTCTATTCCATATTTTATTATTCTATTCTATTCTACTCTACTCTACTCTACTCTACTCTACTCTATTCTTCTCTACTCTACTCTATTCCATATTTTATTATTCTATTCTATTCTCTTACCCTACCCTACTCTACCCAATTGTCCTACCTTTGAGAGCAAAAGATTTCAGGAAATTTTCTTCTCAAGAAATGAATGATTGCCCCCTCAAACCTGGTTTTTCAATCCATTTCGACCTTCAAGTCATTCTTTTTTAAATGTCAAGCATTAATACTTTTTTTTTCATGAAATTATTGAAAATCTCATACATTTCATAACCAGCCTTTCACTCCAATTCCCAGATTGCACGAGCTGCTTGCAAATATATACAGTAACGCTCCATACAGATAGTCCTTGACTTACGACCAGCATTGAGCCCAACATTCATGTTGCTAAGTCGGACATCCGTTAGGTGAGTTTTGCCCCAGTTTGTGACCTTTCTTGCCACAGTCACTAAGTGAATCACTGCAGTTGTTAAGTTAGTAACCTGGTTGTTAAGTAAATCTGGCTTGTCCATTGACTTTGTTTGTCAGAAGTTCGCAAAAAAGGATCATGTGACACACCCACATGCACACCCACACCCACACGCGCGCGCGCGCGCACACACACACACACACACACACACACGCCCCGGATACTGCAACTGTCATAAATACATGACAGTTACCAAGGGTCTGAATTTTGATCATGTGATCATGGGAATGGGAGCTTACGGCCTGTTATTATCGTAAGGAACTGGTATGGTCTGTTGCTGCAATTACCGTATTTTTCGGAGTATAAGATGTTCCGAAGTATGAGACGCACTTAGCTTTTGGGGAGGAAAACGGGGGGGGGGGGATCTGCCTCTGCCTCCCAGCAATTTGCCTCCTTGCAACAAACAGCAAACAGTACGATATACACTGTTTGTGGTGTTACATTTCAGACTATGCTTGTACAGAGGCTGTTAAAATTGATGTGGCTTCCTGGAAGTATAAGTTATTCTCTGCTATTTAAAGGAAGATACAATAGCACTGGGCCTCTTTCAGACCAAGCATTTACTTTAAAAAGCTTCTTCATTTTGTTAAGCTGTCTGGAACAATAACAAAGCAGTCTTATAATTTGAACATTCTATAGCCATTTATAGTTATTGACTTGCCTCCTTGTAGCAAACAGCAAACAGCCTGATTAGCACAAGGAGGGGAAAAATCTGCCTCTGCCTCCCAGCAATTTGCCTGTTGAGTGAACAGCAAGTTTCACTTTCAATTTCAGCAGCAGCCTCCCGATCATGAGCTGTTTCGGGCTGCAGGGATTGCCATAGCCTATTGCACCTTCCACAAGCCCCATTTTCCCCATTTGCTGCAAGGAGGCAAATTGCTGGGAGGCAGAGGCCAAAGGGCGGGGGGCGGTGGGTAGATGGGGCTACATTCAGTGTATAAGACACACCCATATTTTCATCCTCTTTAGGGGGGAAAATGGTGCGCATTATACTCCAAAAATACAGTAACTCCTTGCAGGAATATTGCCTGGACTTTTCGGTGGGTGAATGCCATTAATTTACAAGAGGTAAATAAAGAAAGGTGGGTTTTTTGTGACAGGAAATCTCTTTCTTTTTTTCTGCTAAAGCTGGGTCAGGACACTCAAGGGAGAATCCCTGGATGACAAATTATTTCATCTTTGACCGTCTTTTTAAATAGGAAAAATTCCCTGCAATGTACCATCCTTAAAAGACTGTATACCAGAAAAGAAAGTAAGGAGGAGATATGGAACCTAGACGATACGCCATTAAGTAAAAAAGGAGGGGAAGAGGGGAGAAAATAGGGAAGGAAATAATAATATATAAGTATATGTTCTGACCCCCCCCCCTCTCCGTACATCAAGGCACTCCAAGACAAGATTACTGCTAGACGATTTATTCACAGTAAATCAACACACTGACCAGATCTTGACAGCAATCCAGACTTCCAAGATAAGAAATATACACAAGAGCTTTTCCAGCATTGGTAATGAAGTTGAATCCTGCAAACAGTCTCCTCCCAAAGCCTCTCCTTATATACTCTCTTGAGAGGAGCCTAATTACAGCCACCTGGGTCCACTTATCTTCTGTATCTGCATAGTTATTCTCTGCATCTATCTGCCCGCTGTTGCCTGGCGTCCAGGACCAACTCCCTTGTCTCCTCCCCACTGCTCCAAGGCCTGACGTCATGGGCACACTCCCTTTGGCTTTCACTGCTACTCCATGCCTCAGTTGTCTCCTGGTGACCAACCAGACTCTCTGCGCCCTGCTCGGAGTTGGAACCCTGTCCAGGGTCCTCCACCTCTTCCAGAGCTAACTCATAAGGCCCCTCGCTGTTGGAGTCTGGTGGCAGCTCCAACGGCTCTTGCTGGGCCACAACAAGTATATATTCAAAAGTAAGATATAAAAGGGAAAAAACATAATCAGGATAGATTTGAGAAGGAAAGAAAACAAGAAATGATATTCAACTGTTTTGGGGTCTGCAGAAATACCACCCCAAGAAAATAAAAAGTAAGAGCTGGAAGAAACACCTACAACAATAGAAAGAGAAAGGAAGAGAGAAGGAGAGGAGAGGAAGAGGAGGGAAGGAAGATAGAGGTGAGGAGAAGAAGATGGAAGGGAGAAGGAGAGAGGGTAGGAAGGGGAAGCGGAAGAGAGGAGTAGGGAAAGGAGAGAGGAAGGAAGAAAATAGAGAGGGAGGGAGAAAAGAAAGGACCTACAACAATAGAAAAAGGAAGGAAGAGAGGAGGAGAGGAGAGGAAGAGAGAGGGAAGGAAGAGAGATGAGAGGAAAATGGGAGAAGGAGAGAAGGAGAGTGTGTAGGAAGGGGAAGAGGAAGAGAGGAGTAGGGGAGAGGTAAGGGAAGGGAAAGGAGAGAGGAAGGAAGAAAATAGAGAAGGGAGGGAGGGAGAAAAGAAAGGACCTGCAACAATAGAAAAAGGAAGGAAGAGAGGAGAGGAGAGGAAGAGAAGGGAAGGAAGAGAGCTGAGGAGAGGAAAATGGAAGGGGGAAGGAAAGAAGGAGAGAGGGTAGGAAGGGGAAGAGGAAGAGAGGAGTAGGGGAGAGGAAAGGGAAGAAGGAAGGGAAAGGAGAGAGGATGGAAGTAGAGAAGGGAGGGAGGGAAAAAAGAAAGGACCTACAACAATAGAAAAAGAAAGAAAGGGAGGAGGAGAGGAGAGGAAGAGGAGGGAAGGAAGATAGAACTGAGGAGAGGAAGATGGAAGGCAGAAGGAGAGAAGGAGAGAGGGTAGGAAGGGGAAGAGAGGAGTAGGGGATAGGTAAGGGAAGAAGGAAGAGGAAGGAAGAAAGTAGAGAAGGGAGGGAGGAAGAAAAGAAAGAACCTATAACAATAGAAAAAGGAAGGAAGAGAGGAGGAGAGGAGAGGAAGAGAAGGGAAGGAAGAGAGCTGAGGAGAGGAAAATGGAAGGGAGAAGGAAAGAAGGAGAGAGGGTAGGAAGGGGAAGAGAGGAGTAGGGGATAGGTAAGGGAAGAAGGAAGAGGAAGGAAGAAAGTAGAGAAGGGAGGGAGGAAGAAAAGAAAGAACCTATAACAATAGAAAAAGGAAGGAAGAGAGGAGGAGAGGAGAGGAAGAGAAGGGAAGGAAGAGAGCTGAGGAGAGGAAAATGGAAGGGAGAAGGAAAGAAGGAGAGAGGGTAGGAAGGGAAAGACGAGGAGAGGAGTAGGGGAGAGGGAATGGAAGAAGGAAGGGAAAGGAGAGAGGAAGGAAGTAGAGAAGGGAGGGAGGGAGAAAAGAAAGGGAAAAGAAGGTGGTGTCAAAACAAGCGAGGGATGGTAAACAAAGCAACCCAAATGGTATGTTATATAACTGTATAAATGGAATGACAAATGTATAAAAACCACGAATGTAAAAAAGAATAATAACTACGTGAATGTATACTTATAATTATATATAGAGGACAAAAAATAAAAAAAACTTAAAGAAAAAAGACAATATACATATGCCAACTGTTTAATGGGACCTAACATTAGTGGTTATAATAAGAAAACCATGGCAAACCAGGTTAAAGATTAGCTTCTTCCGATTTGCCACCTGTATGTGCAGGAGATACAAAAACAAAATCCAATGGTTTTTCGCCTGGTTTTCTCTCTTTCTCTTACGAAAGAAAAGCAACTTAAAAATAGTAAGAGTGGGTAAATTGAAATTGGCAGGTATTCATTACCTGGTCAGCAGGTGATGCCAGGATTTTGACACTGTGTAGGCAGAGGAAGGGAAATTCTGACTTATCTTTAATCACACGCATTTATCTAAAGTTTGTTATTTTCATGACATAAATGGAGGGATGATATTCAAATCAAGATCATAGCAGTGAGTCCTGCTAACTAGCTCATGAGTTATTTGGTTGAACATTTTTAGGTATCTAAGCGATGTCTTGGCAATGATTCGTCCATGCCTTTTGGCCAATCACAGGAAAAGGAAATACTTGGCTGACAACGCAATTCGAGAGTTCCCCCAGCTATTAGAATACAGAGTATAGAAAAATAGAGGTGGAATGGACCTTGGAGGTCTTCTAGTCCAACCCCTTGTTCAAGCAGGTGACCCCATATCATTCCAGATATGGAGATTCTCCGTCATCCAGGACATGGTTGCCCCAAAGGTGCTTTTTTCAAGAGGCAACTGGACTTTCTGGTTTTTCTTTGAAGATGTTTTGCTTCTCATCCAAGAAGTTTCTTCAGCTCACCCAAGAAACTTCTTCAGCTCAGAGATGAAGAAGCTTCTTGGGTGAGAAGCAAAATGTCTTCAAAGAAAAACCAGTAAGTCCACTTGCTCTTGAAAAAAAACCCACTTTGGGACATTTCAGAGAAGTGGCTGTTCATTCTCTTCTTAAAATCTTCCACTGATGGAGCCCCCACAATGTTTGGAGGCAAAACGTGCCACTGATTAATTGTTTTCACTGAAGGCATCTTAACAGTATCTTGAAAGCCTGATCCACCAACTACCGTATTCTTCGGAGTATAAGACGCACCTTCCCCCCAAAAAAGGGTGAAAATCTGGGTGCGTCTTATACACTGAATACGGCACTTTTGGCTTCCTGAAATCCCGCCTTCGTTTGCAAAAATGTAAGAGTCAAACAGAGAGTTGTGACGATGTCATCCAGGGCTGGTCGCTGGAGCCCGAAGATATTCTGGGCAGTTTTGATTATTCTCTGTAAAGCGTTTTTGTCTGCTCAGAAAGCACCAAAGAGCCCAATTTGCTCTCCTCCTCCTCCTCCTCCTCCTCCTCCTCCTCCTCCTCCTCCTCCTCCTCCTCCTCCTCCTCCTCCTCCTCCTCCTCCTCCTCCTCCTCCTCCATTCTAACACTGATGATTTTTCCTAGTTGATTAATGAAACATTTGCAAGAAAACAACCAACCTCAGAGAGCATCCATCCCCTGAAACTGGAAACCCTTGATTTTGTTGCCTTTGTCCAGTCTTTCTCCATCCTTGCCCAATTCTTGATCGCAGTTGCCGAGTCGGCAAAAACTTTTTCAAGCATTTCTCCATCCTCCCTGGCTTTCTACTTTCCCACCACTGCCAAGAAGTTTAGTGAAAATAATAAGTTGGGCTGGGAGTTTTTTCCCCCCTTAGTTTCATAACCTCACACCTTGCCAGAGCTGTGATCCCCCTGGAGGTGTGTGCGTTGAGACGGATTTCAAACACCTTTTGAAGAGGGACAATTGACACAAAGCAATTGTGGGTCTGTAAAGATTTGCTGAGCCAGGCCTTACATTTTCTCTTATTTAGACCCATCCTCTCTTCACTCTTGTCAAAAGTAACCTCAAACATTCAGTGCGATGCAGCCTTCTGTCCTCTACTCACCTCTGTGTTAAAAAGGTTGTTACTTTCACCACCCGAGAAATGCAAATGCACTCAGGCCAAATCCTCATGAGAATTAGGTCAACAGCTGGGCAAAATATTATCGTATACTCTATTTACTTGGACAGTCCAAAGATATATAGGTAGTCCTTGACTTATGAACACAATAGGGACCAGAGTTTGTCTTGCTATGTATGCAAGGAAGTTGTTCAGTGAATCATATCTCATTTGATGACACTACTAGCTGATAACCCAGCATTGCCTGGGTATTTATTTATAGGGGGGTGGGAGGAAATGTCCAGACCAAAAGTAATTTCTAATGTTGGATTTCCCCCTTTAGCAGTGGGAGCCCCCTTGTGGAGTACTGTGAAATAGTTACCATGGCAACTCCACTGTGCTGTACAGTAGGAGCCATTTTACGGCAGTACAGGAGAAGCCATTTAAAGGCACAACAGGCTACATACCCTGAGGGGGTATTAGGGATGTCTTACCCACACAGTATTTTTTTTTCCAGAGAGTAAATCATCTGTGTACCAAGTTTGGTTCAAATTGCTCAAGGCGTTCCAGAGTTATGCTGCAACACACGCAACACACACACACACACACACACACACACACACAATTGTTAAAGGAAATGTTGTAGCTGTTAAATGAATCATGGAACAAATCATGTGATGTGTTAATACTGCTTTATACTGCCTTGGGAAGACCACACTTGGAATACTACATCCAGTTTTGGGTCACCACAATATAGATATATATAGATATATAGATATATAGATATATAGATATTAGATATATAGATATATAGATATAGAGATATATAGATATATAGATATATAGATATATAGATATATAATATATAGATATATATATAGAGATATAGAGATATAGAGATATAGAGATATAGATATATAGATATATAGAGATATAGAGATATAGAGATATAGAGATATAGAGATATAGAGATATAGAGATATAGAGATATAGAGATAGAGAGATAGAGTTAGAGTAGAGATAGAGATAGAGTATTAGAGATAGAGATAGAGATAGAGAGAGATAGAGATAGAGATAGAGATAGAGATAGAGATAGAGATAGAGATAGAGATAGAGATAGAGATGAGATAGAGATAGAGATAGATAGAGATAGAGATAGTATATGAGAGATAGATAGAGATAAATAGAGATAGATAGAGATAAATACAGATAGATAGAGATAGAGATAGAGATAGATAGAGATAGAGATAGATAGAGATAGAGATAGAGATAGAGATAGAGAGAGAGAGAGAGAGAGATAGAGATAGAGATAGAGATAGAGATAGATAGAGATAGAGATAGAGATAGATACTTAGATACATACACACACACACACACACACACACACACACACATATAATGTGGAGACTCTAGAAAGAGTGCAGAGAAGAGCAACAAAGATGAGTAGTGAACAGGAGGCTGAAACATATTAAGAATTGTTGCAGGAATTGAGTTTAATTAAAAATTTAAAGGCAGGACAAGAAGCATTGGATGAAAACTAATCAAGGAGAGATCCAACCTTCTGTAGATCCAACCTCTGACAGCACCAAGGACCCCACTGTCTATTTTATGGAATCAGAGAACTATGGAGTCAGAACAGATCACAAAGATCCTCTAAGCCCAACCCTCTGTAATGTGCAGGAAATCCAACAGAATTATCCATGGGAGATGGTTGCTTAGCATCTTCTTAAAGACTCCAGAGATTAAAATTTCCAATCCTTCGAGGCGTATAGCAAAAGCACTTAGACGTATGTACCACTTCACAGTGCTTTTATAGCCCTCTCCAAGCAGTTTACAGAGTCAGCCTCTTGCCCCCAACAATCTGGGTCCTCATTTTATCGACCTCGGAAGGATGGAAGGCTGAGTCAACCGTGAGCCTGGTGAGATTCGAACTGCCAAATTGCAGGCAGCCGGCAGTCAGCACAAGTAGCCTGCAGTGTTACATTCTAACCACTGCAACAGCCGAGTTGGAAGGGACCTTGGAGGTCTTCTAGTCCAACCCCTTGCCTAGACAGGAAACCCTATACCATTTCAGACAAATGCTTGTCCAATCTCTTCTTTAAAACTTCCAGTGTTGGGGCATTCACAACTTCTGGAGGCAACTTCTGTTCCACTGATTAATTGTTCTAACTGTTAGGAAATTTCTCCTTAATTCTAGGTTGCGTCTCTCCTTGGTGAGTTTCCACCCACTGCTTCTTGTCCTGCCCTCAAGTGCTTTGGAGGATAGCTTGACTCCCTCTTCTTTGTGGCAGCACCTGAGATATTGGAAGAATGCTATCATGTCCCCGCTAGACCTTCTTTTCATTAAACTAGACATACCCAATTCCAGTAACGTTCTTTATATTTTTTAGCGTCCAGTTCCTTAATCAACCTAGAAATAAGGAGAAAACTCTTGACAGTGAGAACAATCAACCAATGCAACAGCTTGCTTCCAAAAATTGTGGGTGCTCAAACATTAGTGGTTTTCAAGAAGAGATTGACTGGACTAATTTGTCTGGAATGGTAGAGGATTTCCAACTTGAGCAAAGGGTTGGACTAGAAGACCTCCAAGGTCCCTTCCAACTCTCTTATTCTGTTATTCTGAACCATCATGATTTATGATGGAAAATCCATGCTCGATTAGGCTCATAAATCAAGGCTATCTGTACTCCATGATAGATAGGTGTCTTGCCTTGTTCATCCAGAGGTACACATTTAGGAAATTCTGCATGTGGTTTCCCCCCGCTGAGCTCTCACAGCAAGGAGTTGGACTTAATGGCCAGCCTAGCTCCCTCCCATTTTAAGAATAAAGTGAACGGGGAAAAAAAAAGAAAAATTGAGAAGCTTTACTCTCATAACTTATGTTTTTTTAAAAAAAATGTTTTTAAAGGAAGACAAAAAATGAGGGGGAAAAAAAACCCCACCGTTAGTTGTAAAGTCATGAAAACTCATTAAAAGGAACAAAATGATAGATCATCAGCGAATGTTTTGACGTCTTTGGGAACTTCGCATGTAAGGTTCCCAAAATGTTACCAGGATGCAATTTCACGCGTTTGAATGTTTGCGAAACACACGAGATCTGGACTTCAGTTTTTCATTTTTATCTCAACTTTATTTGCGTCAAGAAAAGGCTTCTACTCACAAAAGCTGGAAAAAGCTGCCTCCGATCCAATAAACCGTCTTTATTTTATTTATTTAATTGGTCGAACATGTACTGTATAGCAAGTATAAGTATAAACGTGGACATGAACAATGGAAGTAAATACAGATAAATGGGGACACTAGGACAGGGACGGTAGACAAGCTGCTGCGCTTATGCATGCCCATTTTACGGACCTCTTAGGAATGGGGTGAGGTCCATAGTAGACAGTTTGAGGTTGAAGCTGTGGGGGGTGTTGGGAATGTAACAACAGAGCCAGGTAGAGCATTCCAGGCGTTGACCACTCTGTTGCTGAAGTTGTATTTTCTGCAATCGCGTTTGGAGCGGTTGACCTTGAGTTTGTATCGATTGTTTGCCCGTGTATTATTGTGGTTGAAGCTGAAGTAGTCTTTGACAGGTAGGATGTTGTAGCAGACAATTTTGTGTACTATACTTAGGTAAGACCTTAATAGGTGTAATTCCAGGTTATCCAAGCCCAAAACTTCGAGCCTGGTGGCGTAAGGGATTCTATTGTAAGCAGAGGAGTGGAGGACTCTTCTCGTGAAATACCTCTGGACTCACTCAATCGTATTAATATCTGATATACAGTGTGGACTCCAGGCAGACGAGCTGTATTCAAGAATTGGTTTTGTATCTGGAGTTACAAAAAAAATAAATTGAAATACTGTCACTGAAATCCCAAAGGTGCTTTTTCAAGAGATTAGGCCTCCTCCGAATCCCATCCGCCGGCCAGTGTCGACTGGCAACTACCCGGAGGAGAGCCTTCTCTGTGGCTGCTCCGACCCTCTGGAACGAACTCCCTGTGGAGATTTGAACCCTCACCACCCTCCAGGCCTTCCGCAAAGCCCTCAAAACCTGGCTGTTCCGACAGGCCTGGGGCTAAAGAGCTGTTGCCCCGGTCTCGAATGGTATGACTGTTGTGAGTTTTAAATTATATATTGTTATGCTTGTTTTTTAAACTTTTGTCTGTATCCCCCTTCCCCGGTTCGAGTTGTGAGCCGCCCTGAGTCCCCTTCAGGGGAAAAGGGCGGCATATAAATACAATAAACTGAACTGAACTGAACTGAACGTGACTTCCTCGTTTTCCTTTGAAGATGCTTCGCTTCTCATCCAAGAAGCTTCTTCAGCTCTGACTGGATGGTGGAGAACGGAAGGATTGATACTCCTTGCAGACAGCTGGTCATTTGCATCCTTTTAGAAAGTCATTGAGGCCACCTGGAGGTTTATCTCTGTCATCAGGGTCCCCTGAGTGGCCAATGGGCTTGGAGCCTTCCTGGAACTGCTTCCTATAAACCTCCAAATGGCCGCAATGACTCTCTAAAAAGATGCAAAGGATATCCCACCCAAATTACATTGCTTAAAAGTCTGAGTGTCAGGGTTCCAAATAGCATTCTCAAACAAATAACATTCCAAGGCTAGAAGTTCCTCAAAGATGTAAACTGCTTTGAGGGGGTCATAAAGCTTTCAGGGATCCAAATAACATCCAAAAGTAAATCAGAGTCGGAGGCAAAGTATTGCTCAAAGTTCCAATTTATTAAAAGAGTCATGTTGGCACATCTGGGAAAACCCAAATCTGAAAGCTTCCAGGATTTCCCCACCCAGTTGAAAGTTCAAGATCTTGCCCCCACACCCACCAGTCCATCCCACGGTCCACTCTTCCACTGCCACGAAGACAGAATCCACCCATCCAGTTCCAGCCAAGTGGAGAGACAAAGGATGACCTTGAGTTTCTAAAAGAATGTTGTTATGGCTACATATCACCCATATAACTCCATATAATTCCCCTCTCCCATTTTCCCACCATAGAAAATGAATAGCAGAAAGTGTGGCAGGCCCGAAGTCCGAAAGAAGAGATGGCTTGCAGGCATGACACGGAGAATCTTTCCAGATGTTTCCCCCTTGGCCTGGCCCTCCTCCTCCCTTGACCAGCCCATCAGTGTCCAACAGCAAATCGTTCTGATGTTCCGGGAACTGGTGCCTTCTGATGTAGTTTTACATTCTGTTCCCAGGCTAGGTTGTCCTTGGTGACTGGTTTATTCTGGTTTTGGCACCTGTGGTTCTAATCAACCTGTCACACACCCTTCCTGCTCGCCTGCTCGACTTTTTACTTCTCCAAATGCTTTCCCCACTTCCCTGCGTCTTATGGCAGGATGCCAGCAAAGCAGAGAAGGTGAAGACAGCAGACTTGACAACGCCTCTCTCTTTCTTCCGTCGGACCAGCCCAATTAGAGTCCAACTCTGATTGGATCCCCTTGGTTTTATTTGACAGGTGCCTAGAGTAATCCTTGCAGTGACTCTTCCACTACCTCTCCTTGCCAAGAAGGGATTTGATCACCCCAGCCTTGAATTTTCCTGCCTGGCTATTTGCAGATGCCACAAGAGTGAAGAAATACACCTTTTTTTTTTTTGCTTTTTCTTATAGCCGGTGGGTAAATCTGTGCTCTGTCAGATTCACCCTTTGTCATCCTCCAGCAATGCTCAAGGCGTCTCGTCTGGTCTTTCATGTGCTGAAACTCTAAGCAAAAACCGGGAATCCTGATCACAGAGAGGCAACACAAGGATGATTCGATCTGAGCCCGTCATTATCTGCTCCTTCCAGGCAACAAGTAAAAACTCTGCGCGGGTCAATCAGGGCTGTCCATCACGTGGAGCAGAGTGGTCAAACGGCCCCTCCTCCTGTTTTGCGAGGTACCGTACTTTTTGGAGTATAAGACGCACCGGAGTATAAGTTGCACCAAGATTTTGAAGAGGCAAATGAAAAAGAAAAGGTTTTGCATTCTGCAGACCTCCCAAAAATGACCTGTTTTTTGTGAAAACTGGCCCATTTTTTTGTCCAAAAAAGATCACGCATAGCCTTTCGGAGGCTTATAGAGTGCTTGTGGGGCCAAAAACAAGCAAAATGGCCTGTTTTTCGCTCATTTTCGCTCTCCCCAGCCCCCAGGAGCACCCTGGAAGCCCCCTAAAGACTATTCACAACCATTTTTGCAAAGGGAGCGGGAGGCCAGAAATGCTGTATTCAGTGTATAAGATGCACCCAGATTTTCACCCTCTTTTTTGAAGGGAAAAGGTGCCTCTTATATTCTGAAAAATACGGTAGCTATAGACATATCTGGCCTATGGGTTGCAAGTTTGAGACCCCTGCCCTCTTCCATTTCAGACAAATGGCTGTCCAGTCTTTTCTTAAAACCTCCAGTGTTGGGGCACCACAACTTCTGGAGGCAAGCCGTTCCATTGGTTAATTGCTCTCGCTGTTAGGAAGTTTCTCCTTAGTTCTAAGTTGCTTCTCTCCTTGATGAGTTTCCATCCATTGCTTCTTGTTCTACCCTCAGGTGCCTTGGAGAATAGCTTGACTCCCTCTTCTTTGGGGCAGCCCCTCAAATATTTGAACATATTCCACATGTTTATGGAGTTTCTCAGTCATCCAGGTCACGGTTGTCCCAAAATTGGTTTGTTTGTTTTTTCAAGAGGCAGCTGGACTTTCTGGTTTTTCTTTGAAGATGTTTCACTTCTCATCCAAGAAGCTTCTTCAGCTCTGACTGGATGGTGGGGAAGGGAAGGATTGATACTCCTTGCAGACAGCTGGTCATCTGCATCCTTTGAGAGGGTCGTTGAGGCCACCTGGAGGTTTATCTCTGTCATCAGGGTCACCTGAGTGGTGCAAATGGGTGTGGAGCCTTCTTGCCTTTGCAACGTGTAGGTCTGTGATGGCCAACCGATGGCACGCATGGCCAAAGTTGCACATGAAGCCATGTCACCTGGCACATGTGGTGTCGCCTGTTCCTCTTCCGGGTTTCTGGCACGCATGCATGCGTGACGACTAGCTGGCCATTGTGTGTGTAGCAGTGCCAGAAAATGGAAGAGCTGGTCTTCCGTTTCCCGGTGTGAGCATGTGTGCCAGCCAAAACGCATGCGTGCCTGTAGCCAGAAAAATAGCTGGCCTGCATGCGTGCACATGCTGTTCTTTCTTTTTATTCTTCTTCTAAAGATATTTTACTTCTCACCCAAGAAGCTTCTTTAGAACTGGATGGTGGGAATGGAAGGATTGATACTCCTTGCAGAGAAAGCGGGTCATTTGCATCCTTTGAGAGGGTCATTGAGGCCACTTGGAGATTTATCTTCATCCTCAGAGTCACCTGAGTGGTGCAAATGGTTCCTGTAGGCTGCAATTTTCCCTCTGGAAATCTATTCCTACTCCCACACCACTCCAAGGGTCTCCATTCCAAATTATATAGCTCAAAAGTCTGTAGAGATTCTCCATCATTCAGGTCATGATTGTCCTAATGGTTTTTTTTTTCAGAAGGCAACTGGACTTTCTTGCTTTTTTTCTTTTGAAGATGTTTCACTGCTCATCCAAGAAGCTCCTTCACCTCTGACAGGATGGTGGGGAATGGAAGGATTTATATTCCTTGCAGACAGCTGGTCATTTCCATCCTTTGTTGTAAATGTGTTTTTTATTTTCCATTTTCATTTTCGTACAGTCACATATATACTGTGCATAACCGGGGCCATATAACATTAAACAATATACACAGCCATTCCTCTTATCAGCAGTACCCCCCAAAATAGAAACCCAATGTACCTCTTCAACCCTCCATACACCCTTTCTTTCGCCCCCCTCCAACTTTCCATCTTCCCTCCCTCATTCCCTACTTCCCCTCCCCCTCTACCACTCCTCTCTCCCGATACACTCCCTCCCTTCCTTCTCCCCCTCCCTCCAGTCCTCTCTCCCACCCTCTCTACCCCTATTTGCATCCTTTGTGAGGGTCATTGAGGCCACTTGGAGATGTATCTGTGTCCTCAGAGTCACCCGAGTGGTGCAAATGGTTCCTGTAGGCTGCCATTTTCCCTCTGGAAATCTATTCCTACTCCCACACCAGTTCAGAGGGTCTTCTTCCCAAATTGTGTAGCTAAAAGTCTGTAGAGATTCTCAGTCATGCTGGTCATGGTTGTCCCAAAGGAGCTTTTTAAAAGCACCTTTGGGAGAACCACGACCTGGATGCCTGAGAATCTCTACACACATTTCCTGTGAAGGTAAGAAATCCGAAAGCCAAGCGGAGAAAGCTAACTCTGCTCTAATCCCTAAACGTCTGGCCTTCTTGCCAAAAACGTTGTGTTATAATACCGACGACACCTGTCACAGGCTCTGTTGATGTTTTTTGAGTCTGGGAATAGCTGTTAATTACTGTGTCTGCATTGCGTTGGATGCCAAAAACAATTGGCTGCTCCCCATCCAAGCAAGCCATTGCATGGACCCCATAAGGATGAAAAATGGAGAGCCGAGAGCTATTACCCAGGTGAAACCAGAAAAAAAGGGACAGGTACCCATAGAAGAGAAGGGGAGCAGTGCGGTGGCCTAGAGGTGGGGCTCTCAACTCACAATCAGGAGGTTGGGAGTTCGATCCTAGGTAGCAATAGCAATAGCAGTAGACTTATATACCGCTTCATAGGCCTTTCAGGCCTCTCTAAGCGGTTTTACAGAGAGTCAGCATATTGCCCCCAACAATCTGGGTCCTCATTTTACCCACCTCGGAAGGATGGAAGGCTGAGTCAACCCTGAGCCGGTGAGATTTGAACCGCTGACCTGCTGATCTAGCAGTAGCCTGCAGTGCTGCATTTAACCACTGCGCCACCTTGGCTCTTAGAGGTAGAGGCAGATATTTCTCTCTCTGGGTACCTTGAGAATATATCTGCTGAACAAAACTCCGCATTGGTGACAGGAAAGGCATCTGGCCATTCAAACACTCTGCTAGCTCCATTCTGCTGCCCAGACTCCACCCTACAAGGGATTATGGGGTCATTTAAAAAAAGATGACGATTATGATACCTATAGAAGAGAATATTTGTAGCTTGTGGGGTCCTTGGTGCTCTCTGAGCTGGGTGGCTTCCTTGCAGATGCTTCGTTACCCAATTAGGGAACATCATCAGTGCTAGAAGGAAGGGGGGGTTGTGGAGAGGAGGAGGAGGAGGACTGTGGGGTCCTTGGTGGTCCCTGAACTTGGTTGTTTTCTTGCAGACATTTCAGGACCCAACTAGGGAACATCATCAGTCCTGGGGAGGTTTGCAGAAATAAGGAGGGGGAGATGTAGTAGGAGGATTGTGGGTCCCTGATGCTCTCTGCATTTGACAGTCAATAAACTTTATTTTCCATTTTCATAACATATAATCATATGTATACTATTACATAGCCAATATCATATTATATTAATTAATAATTACATCAGTTCATCTTGCCATCAACTCCCGGGGAAAAAAAACTAAAAAATTTTTTTTTAGCTCTTCTGCTCTCCATACACCACTTTCTTCTGCCTCTCTCCTCCCCCTCCTTGCCTCCTTTCTTCCCTCCATCATCCTTTTCTACTCGACTTCCCCTTCCTTTCTCCTTCTCCTCTCTCCTCTTTCCACTCCTCCTTATTCTCCTCATCTCCCCCCCCTTGCCCTCTCTCCTATCCCTCTCTTCCTACCTTTCTTCTCTCCTCTGCTTCCCACTCTTCCTCTCATTCACTTGGTGTATTTCAGCTTCTTAGCAAACTCCATTCTGTGTTGATGGTATTTATACTTCCATATCAATATATACTTAACATATCTTAGTTTTAAAGAAAAAATAAGAGAAGACAGTATACAGGTGCAATCATATTACTTTAAAATCTAATACCCCTCGTCAAGCCTAATATATATAAATTATTTCCCTCCCACTATTTTCTATCCCTATTTTAACTCACCCCCCTTTCGTATCGCTATGATATTCAAAGATGTGTTTTCCACCTATTTTGTTGTTCATATTTCCATAGTTAAATCAACGTTCCATCCTTCATTCTTCCATTTTTCAATATCTCCTTATACAGTTTTAGTATCAATCACAATCATGTATGCATTTAAGCTATTTCTATTCATGTTCTTTCCAGTTCTTCAATCCATATAATTCTACTATTAATACACACACTTATCTTAATATATATTTGATATATTTCCCTAATCGCCCATTAAGTTCTAACCTTCCACTGTTATTCATATTTTTATACATATTTAGTAGTACAGTCATTCAAAGTTTATTTTTCCCATTCTTCATATCATTTATATTACAATATTATCCTGATATCTATCACACTGCTAAAATAATAATCCAACCTGGTATTAATGCACATTATTGAAATATATTCATAAAAATATACTTTTATTCTATTTTCTGGGAAAACCCAAGTCTGAAAGTTTCCAGGTTTTCCCCACCCAAAAGAAAGTCAAAGATCCATCCCCTGCACCCACAAGCCCATCACATGGTCCAATCAGGCACCGTTCCAAACTGAAGATGCCTCCCCCAGTCACTTCATTGAAGCTGCAGGGAAAGATGACCTTGACTTTCTGAGAAAGAACGTTATTATGGCTACATAGCATCCAAACTCAGTATAATCCCCCCTCCCATTCTCCCACAGTGGAAAATAGGGTGGGCCGGAAGCCCAAAAGGTAAAAGATGGCTTCTAGGCCTGACACAGAGCAAACTCCACTCCCAACCAGCTCTGATGCTGTTACCTAGATGGACAGTCAGATGTGGGCAAGAGAAGAACCAATGTGGAAAGGACAGATATTTGAAAAAAGCAGAACAGCGACATTAAAAAAAATTGCTTAGTGCAGCACAAAGGTAAGCATGGATGACAGGGTGACTCAGGATGAAGACGCTTCCTTTGCTTCTAAGATCACCTGCTATTAATTTAATCTAATTCTGCTGTCATTAATTATGGTTGGAAATGCTGACTCAAGACGGTATCCGTACGTGAGAGAGAGAGAGAGAGGCAAGGGCTTGATATTGTTGGGCTAGTCAAAGCCAAATCTACCTTTAAAAAAGAAAGATGGGTTGGGTGGTTATTGGTGTGGTGGTGTGGATATTGAGGAGGGGGTCCTTCACATCAAACTTTTGTCTTTCTTTGAACCATCTCTGCTAGGTCTGCATTGCTTTAGGTCACTAATTGCCTTGTTGTTATTCAGTCTCTAAGTTGTCTTTGACTCTCTACGATGCCATGGGGCATAGCACACCAGGCTCCCCTGCCCTTTGCTGCCACCCAGTTTGCCCAAATGCATGTTCATTGTGCTGAAGACACTATCTAACCATCTCATCCTCTGCCGTCCCCTTCTCCTTTCGCCTTCTGTCTTTCCCAACATCAAGGTCTTTTCCAAGGATTCCTCTCTCTTCTTTAGGTGACCTAAATCTTCTGGATTTGTCCTTTCAAAGGACGGTCAGGGTTGATTTCCTTCAGGATCGACTGACTGGATCTCCTTGCAGTCCAGGAGATTCCCAAAAACCCTTTCCCAACACCCCAATTCAAAAACACGCCTCCTTCTCCAAGGTTAACTTTTAGATGGGCTTTAGCCAGTGGTGAAATTCAATTATTATTATTTTTTTTACTATCGGTTGTATGGGCGTGACTTGGTGGGTGTGGTGTGGCTTGGTGGGCATGGCAGGGGGAAGGATACTGCAAAATCTCCATTCCCACCCCACTCTGGGTCCAGCCAGAGGTGGCATCTACTGGTTCTCTGAACTACTCAAAATTTCCGCTACCAGTTCTCCAGAACCTGTCAGAACCTGTTGGATTTCACCCCTGGCTTTAGCCCTCACAATAAGAGCCCAGCTGAGGAACACCAAAAAAAGAACATGAGACACTATCAAACCAGCCACAATTCACCCCTGCAGTACTGCTATTCCATAATAATGGTCTAGACTCGTTTCGTAGACTTCTGCAGCTTCGTAAACGTTCAGACTTAAACGCCGATCAAAAGGTTCTTTGCCGCAACATAGAATTACGGGAATTAGCCCCAGCTAGGAAGCCAGCAACCGCAAATTAGCTATTTCTTCTTCCCCGTTTGCATGAGAGGCCTTTGTATATAATCTATTCCCGAGTTGTCATTAGTATTTCGGAGTTGTCATGAAGGTGAGCAGCATGGAACCCAGTTGATGCTGCAAAAATTGTGGCTCCTGGCGACTCCAAATTGAATGACAGAAATGTTTTCAGGCGGTTAAGATTCCCCTCCCCGCGCCCCCCCCCCCCGGGGGTCTGTCTTGGCCCAGCAGAACAAAAGAGGCATTGTGGGAATCTAATTGTTGCTTAAAGTTGGATTAAATGCCAAGCGGGGATTTCATTTCAAAGTGAAATTCCTACCAGGGCGGACATCTTTTGCTTCTGATCAATATTTGAATGGAAAGGAAGCTGAAATGATTACGTTGGGGGGCACTGAATTGCTATTCTTTGTGGCTGTGATGGAAATCAGGTTTCAGGCACTTGAGTTATACGTCGGTGATTATTATTATTATTTTCTCGGCAAACGGAACATTCAAAGCAAGAAAAGAAAAGGGACACCGCAACAAGCACTCTATAATTTCTCTCTCTCTCTCTCTCAACGTTGCACACCCAGTTATACAACTCGCGGACAACGCTTGGCAAAGCCTACCCACCAGCGAGCGTGTAATGGCAGCCAGTTTTTCTAAAATGCTTTATTTAGAAAGCGATGTAACAGGTTGCCATGGATATTTCACCCCTCCTTTTCATTTGCGACGTATCTGAATAAATGTTAGCCGTGATTTTTTATTGTATAATCCTATTGCAATACAACAACAAAAAAATTTCATCGTGTTTCAAGCTATGTAATAGAGTTTTCTCTCTCTCCCTCTCTCTCTTTATTTTTAAGGTCAGTCCTGCCTTGGAGGTTTATAAAATTAATATAACAGAGTCGTATCTGATAGAGGAAATGCCTTCCTTCTTTTTTTTTTTAAAAAAAAGATTGAAATATAATATCCCTTGAAATAACTGTAAGTAATAACGGAGCTTAACAAGGGTCTTCCTATTTTATTACTTTGGGGCTTTTTGCCTTGAAAATGACTTGGTGGACGAATTATACGGAATAATAGAGTTGGAAGGGACCTTGGAGATCTTCCAGTCCAACCCCCTGCTCAAGCAGGAGACCCTATATCATTTCAGACACATGGGTGTCCAGTCTTTTTCTTAAAAGCCTCCAGTGTTGGAGTACCAGTGTTGGAATCCTGCATTCGGTTTTGGTCGCCACGATGTAGAAAAGATGTGGAGACTCTAGAAAGAGTGCAGAGAAGAGCAACAAAGAGGATTAGGGGACTGGAGACTAAAACATATGAAGAACGGTTGCAGGAACTGGGTAGGTCTAGTTTAATGAAAAGAAGGACCAGGGGAGACATGATAGCAGTCTTCCAATATCTCAGGGGTTGCCACAAAGAAGAGGGAGTCAAGCTGTTCTCCAAAGCACCAGAAGGCAGCATAGGTGGTACCTGCCTCAATAGTAGTGACTGTGAGAGGGATCTTGAAGTCCTAGTGGACAACCATTTAAATATGAGCCAGCTGTTTGCAGCAGCTGCCAAAAAAGCCAGTCCTAGGCTGCATAAACAGAGGGAAAGAAACAAGATCACGTGAAGGGTTAATACCACTTTATAAAGCCTTGGTAAGTCCACATTTGCAATACTGCATCCAGTTTTGGTCGCCACGATGTAGAAAAAATGCAGAGACTCTGGAAAGAGTACAGAGAAGAGCAACAAAGAGGATTAGGGGACTGGAGGCTAAAACATAGGAAGAACGGTTGCAGGAACTGGGGATGTCTAGTTTAATGAAAAGAAGGAGCAGGGGAGACAGGATAGCAGTCTTCCAATATCTCAGGGGCTGCCACAAAGAAGAGGGAGACAAACTATTCTCCAAGGCACCTGAGTGTAGAACAAGAAGAGCAATGGGTGGAAACTAATCAAGGAGAGAAGCAACCTGGAATTAAGGAGAAGTGTTAATACCACTTTATAATGCCTTGGTAAGGCCATACCTGGAATACTGCATTCAGCTTTGGTCACCAAGATGTAGAAAAGATGTGGAGACTCTAGAAAGAGTGTAGAGAAGAGCAACAAAGATGATTAGGGGACTGGAGGCTGAAATGTATGAAGAGCAGTTGGAGGAACTGGGTCTAGTGAAGAGAAGGACCAGGGGAGACTTGGGTATGTCTAGTTTAATGAAGATAAAGATTAGAGGTGACATGATAGCAGAGTTTTCATATTTGAGGGGCTGCCACAAAGAACAGGGGGTCAACCAGTGGTGAAATTCATTTTTTTTTACTACCGGTTCTGTGGGCATGGCATGGCAGGGAAAGGATACTGCAAAATCTCCATTCCCACTATATTCCAGGGGGAAGGATACTGCAAAATCCCTATTGCCTCCCAACTCCTGGGGGAGGGATATTGCAAAATCCCCATTGTCTCCTTACTCCAGGGGGAAGGATACGGCAACATCCCTCCCTACTCCTCTCCATTCCCACCTGACTCTGGGGCCAGACAGAAGTGGTATTTGCCAGTTCTCCAAACTACTCAAAATTTCCGCTACCAGTTCTCCAGAACCTATCAGAACCTGCTGAATTTCACTCCTCTCCAAAACATCTGAAGGCAGGACAAGAAGCAATGGATGGAAACTAATCAAGGGAATAGCCAACCTAGAACTAAGGAGAAATTTCCTGACAATGAGAACAATTAAGCAGTGGAACAACTTGCCTCCAGAAATTGTGGGTGCTCCATCACTGGAAATTTTCAAGAAGAGATTGGACATACATGTGTCTGAAATGGTATAGGCTCTCCTGCTTGAGCAAGGGGCTGGACTAGAAGACCTCCAAAGTCCTTTCCAACTCTGTTATTCTGTTCTGTTCTGATCTATAGAACAGTGGTACACTCTCTATGTGGACCTTGTGGGTTCTTGAGAGGTTTTAAAGAAGAGGTTGGATAGCTGTATCTTTAAATTCATTTAATTGACTTTAATGTCCATCGCAGGAGGTTGGATTAGGTACTGTATTTTTCAGAGTATAAGATGCACCTTTTTCCCTCAAAAATCTGGGTGCATCTTATACACTGAATACAGCATTTTTCCTCCCAAAACCCCGCCCCCTTCACCAAAATGGCTGTGCAGAGCCTTCAGGAGACTTCCAGAGAGTTCCTGGGGGCTAGGGAGGGCAGAAATGAGTGAAAACAGCCCATTTTTGCTCAATTCCCTCCCTCCTCAGTCCCCAGAAGCACTCTATAAACCTCCTAAAGGCTATGCATGCAATTTCTTTGACAAAAACAGGCCCGTTTTCACAAAAAAAACCAGTCTGTGTTTTGCTCATTTTGGGGGAGGCACCCCCCCCCCAGGAGCACTCTGCAAGCCCCCTAAAGGCTATTCGTGCCTTTTTGGGGGGAAAAAACTGGGAGGTTTGCAGAATGGAAAAAAAAATGTTTTAATTTGCCTCTTCAAAACCTTGGTGCGTCTTATACTCCGAAAAAATACGGTAGTTCTTGTGCTCCCTTCCGATTATACCTTTCTGTGCTACTGTGATGTAGGTGGCCAGGTAGTTAAATATTAGTTATGCGATCCAATTTCTCAACACTGAGATGGGATGCTCTGTGCCAGCATGAAAGACTAGGTGCACTCATGAAGATCCAATTAAACTGATTTATTGCTGAACAGCCCATGGGCAGGAATCTTCTCAAGTAACACCTGCTTAGAGTTAGATAAGAGTCCACAGACTTCAAGGGACGTTAGACTTACACCACCTGTGACTACATAGGTAGTCTAGGCTGATCCCTCTTTTCCTTCTGCCCCCAGAATTCTTCCATTCCTATTCCTCCACTCTGTCGCTCTACCTGCCAAGAAACTTGAAGTTGGCTCCCAATTGGTTCCAAGTAACTCATAGAACATAAAATAATGGATTAGGAAAGGACCTTATAGCAATAGCAATAGCAGTTAGATTTATATACCGCTTCATAGGGCTTTCAGCCCTCTCTAAGCAGTTTACAGAGTCAGCATATTGCCCCCAACAACAATCTGGGTCCTCATTTCACCCACCTTGGAAGCATGGAAGGCTGAGTCAACCTTGAGCCCGTGAGATTTGAACCGCCGAACTGCAGATAGCAGTCAGCTGAAGTGGCCTGCAGTACTGCACCCTAACCACTGCGCCACCTCGGCTCCTCACCTTGGAGGGCTTCTAGTCCAACCCACCACTCAATCAGGAGACCCCACCCCATTTCAGACAAATGGTTGCCCAGTCTCTTTTTGAGAGTCTCTAGTGATGGAGGACCCACAACCTCCAAAGGAACCAGCTATTTCCAGGGGTGTCAAACTCGATTTCATTGAGGACCACATCAGAGTTGTGTTTGACCTCAGGGGGATGGGGTGGGTTTGGCCAGGGTGGATGTGGCCAACTCAATGTCACTCATGTCGGGGGGCACCTGTGGTGGACTGAGCACTCTGCCATCGAAAACGGGTACCCAAGCTCTGTTTTCGGCTGCGACGGCCTCCTGCAACCCTTTGCCAGTAAAAACAGAGCTCGGGAGGCCCATACGTGGTCCTCCCTAGCTCCATTTTCACCTGCAGAGGCACTGCAGACTGGTCCTTTGCTTTTTCCCCGGGGGGGGGCATGGACTGTCAGGCCTGCAGCCATCTTTTCTTTTGGACTTTTGGCCTGCCACACTTTCTATTATTCTACTATGCCATTTCTATTGTGGGAAAATGGGAGGGGGGATCGTACGGAGTTAGATGCGATGCAGCCATAACAACATTCTTTCTAAAAAGCCAAGGTCATCCTTTCTCTCTGCACCTGACCGGAACTGGATGGGTGGAAGCTGCCAGCGTGGCAGTGGGAGATTGGACCATGGGATGGACTTGGGAGGGGGGGGGCAAGATCTTGAACTTTCAACTGAGTGGGGAAAACCGGGAAGCTTTCCGATTCGGGTTTTCCCAGATGTGCCAACATGGCTCTCTTCATAAATTGGAACTTTGAGGAATCCTTTGCCTCGGACTCTGATTTACTTTTGGATGCTATTTGGAACCCCGACACAGGCCACATCTAAGCACCTTGCAGACCAGATCCGGCCCCCGGGATTTGAGTTTGATACCCCTGAGCTATTCCACTGGACACTTGTTCTGTCAGGAACCTTGTCCTCAGTTCTAGGTTTCTTCTCACCCAAAGCTCCCACGTTGGAGTTGACTTCCAAGCTACGAGCTGGTAAAGCAAGACACTCATGGCGTGGATGACGTTAATGATCTCCAACGGTCTTTCCTGCAGCTGCCTGCTTCATTCTCCACCCACCTCCCAAAATGATGTGAGACTTTGTCCTTCAACAAGTGGTGTGGGTTTATTGATGCCCGAGGGCTCCAGCTGCCAGCCGACAGCCACCCGCAAGAGTTCTCTCCATCTCCACCACCAGCAATGTCAACGTATTTAGTCTAAGTCTCTGCGTCCACCCACTCGGTCGATGACTCTCTGATTAGAAATCCCATTGGGATTGCAGGCACTGCATACGCACCACCACCCCCCACCCCGTTTGGGAGGGCAAGCGCTGCCAAACACTTGGTGCTACTCTGAGCAAGATGCTGTTACCTTGGCAATTGTTACCGAGAGTTACAGGCAAAGGGAAGAGGGGGGAGGGGGAGATAGGGAAAAAAGGCACCACTGTAGACCTTAAGATGAAATATCAGGTTCTTAAAAGTGAGGGAAATGGTGGCAAAATGACTTGTTTCACTCAATTTTGGGGGAGAAATGGGGACTCCAGCAGGTTCAAGTATCCCTGGCACGTCCAATGGCATTAAGTAGGATTCAAAGTCTCATCGTTGTTCAGAGATGGTTGAATCCCATACTTTGCGTCCGTAGCCATTATTGATGATAGCTGAGTTTTACTTCGTTGAAATCTGGGGAGGTACAGGCGCCACGGGCTAAAGCGAATCTTAACTGAGTTGGAACCGTGTGTGTGTGGGGGGAATGAGATTGGAAGCCAACAATCCAAGTGTCCTTCTAAATCCAGAAACACATGATGAAGTCCTGGGTGCGCACTGAGCTTGATTGTTTCCTTGCAGGTGTTTTATTACCCAAACTAGATAACAACATCAGTGCTACAAGGGGGCTGGAGTTAGGAGAGGAGGAGGAGGAGGACTATTTGATAGTTTTCTTGCAAATGTTTCATGACGCGACTAAGTAGCATCATGTGGAGTAGAGTGAAGTGGAGTGGAGTGGAGTGGAGTGGAGTGGAGTGGAATGGAATAGAGTAGAGTAGAATAGAATAGAATAGAATAGAATAGAATAGAATAGAAACAGAGTTGAACAGAACCTTGGAGGTCTTCTAGTGCCCCTCCTCCTCCTTCTTCCTCTCCTCCTCCTCCTCCTCCTCCTCCTCCTCCTCCTCCTCCTCCTCCTCCTCCTCCTTCTCCATCTCCTCCTCCTCCTTCCTTCTCCTCGTCTTCCCCTTCTTTCTTTCTTTCTTTCTTTCTTTCTTTCTTTCTTACTTTCTTCTTCTTCTTCTTCTCCTCCTCCTCCTCCTTCCTCTCAGCCACCACCTCCTTCTTCTTCACCATCTCCTCCTTCCTCCTCCTCCTCCTCTTCCTCCTCCTCCTTCTTCCTCCTCCTCCTCCTCCTCCTCCTCCTCCTCCTCCTTCCACTTCTTCTTCTCCTTCTTTAGCAAAACAGCAAAGCAGCCAAAAAATCTTTTGGCATTTTAGTGACTAAGGCATTTATTATAAGCAGTGATGATTCACAACCTACTTTATCAAATGCATAGAATATAGTCCCAAGTGAACAGAACAAATACACAGCCCTGCTTGGAGGTACCGAGGAGACTCAAAAGAGAGGTCAGAAGAAAATAGAAAGTTGGCGGCACAAAGAAAAGAGAGCCATTAAATAAAAGGGTGGATCAGCAGGCCATGGTTTGGTCAACGTATGTAGGATGCTATAAAACGTTGTCACTTGGCTGAAGCAATGTGGCAAAACCTTCTTAATGACTTCTTACTCAGAAAACGGCAAGAAAGTGGGGGAAAAATCACAGTCAGGAAGAACAATGTTCCTCAACCTAGTCCCTTCCAGTCCAGTCCTGGATTTTTATTCCCATAATCCCCCAGGGTGATGGCGAGGTTGAGGAAGGACATTGTTCTGAGCTAGGCTTCCCCAAAAAGCCCGAGGCAGAGTCCTGGTCCCGACAAAACCCCGTTTATTAAACAAATGTGAATTCCTCTCATTCACATTCCGCAAAGGCCTGGCAAACAGTCTTTCAAAGGAGTATTTATGACTACAGACCTTATCTAGCTTGGAAAGCTGCCATGTAAGTATTTTCCAAATGAGGTGCTGTGGAAGGAAAAACTGGGCACAGAGTCTCTGAGATTCACGGGCAGATCTCCTGAAACGAATCCAATGACCGAACAAATGAATCGTCTCCTGCAAACTCCACTCCCCTGTCACTCCTCTTTTCTTTCCTCTGGAAGGGGCCATTCACCATCTGGCTTTACTCCCAAGTCAACCCCTGTTCTTTAGCTGGTCCCTTCATCTGGCAACTCAGTGCATGCACACACAGGGAATAGGCTCCAGCTGTTCTTCTGCCTCTCTGATGTCTGACTCTGAAGGCAGCTGATAACTGTTGGACAGCCCTGGCCCCCTCTCTGCCTCTGATGCAGAGCCCTCATCAGAGCTTTCCCCAGACTCCAGGACTGGCCCAGGTTCCTCCGCAACCTTCTCACTGTCCGACTCTGCTGCCAGCTCCATTGGCCGCTGGCGGACCACAACAAACATATGAAGAATGGTCTTATTTGACTGACAGACAATATAAAGGAAACAAGACGAGGAAAAACACGGAGGGAACTCAATTCACATCTGGGTTGTCTAGTGGGGATATCACCTGAGTGTCAAGAAAACCACAGAGGACAAAGTCCACCCTTTGTCCATCTTAGTGACTCAGCCAGACCACAAAGTCCCAATAACAAGCCTTCCGCTCCTCCTCTTCCTCTTCAAATCTCCCTGGTTGCAAACCAGGTCATGCCAGCCTGTTTTCTGCTTCGCCTTCTGCCATCCACTTTCGCCCCTTCCCTGGACAATCCTTCAATGAATGTCTTCATCAGGAGCTCAATGCAGGGAGGGGAAGAGAACAGGAAGCCACGTGAGGTCTTGACAACTTGCTCAGGAGCCAGCAAGGGTCTCCGGGGTGTGGTTGTCCCTTATTATTTCCTTCCCTTTGCCTCCTCCTCCTCCTCCTCCTCCTCCTCCTCCTCCATTGAGGCTTGACGGATCGGCTGGTCTCCCATTGTATCTGACTTCCTTCTCCATTCAGCCCCGCTCCAAAAGCACAGCAGGAGGTTGGGTTCAGGAAGTCTCCCACACTTTTGCAAAGAGAGAAGACTGTGCCTCCCGGCGTGGGTGTGTTTGGGGCCTTCTCCGTTGTGTAATCTCGGGATCATGTCCTCGGACAATGGACACTGTCTGTGGCCTTCCTTTCTTTCCAAGGAAGTACAAAACGGGCCAACAATGAAGCTCCAGGGGATGTCTTTGTCCCCCAACATTGTCATCTAGGCCGTTCTTCCCGCCAGAACAAAGGGCTTCTATTGAAATTCTGAATAATACTCGGAGAAAAGATTTGTCTTGCCTGCAGAAGCTGTTTTTGTCTTGTTCGGCAACATTGGTTCCAACAAAGTCTTTCCTTTTGGGCTTAGCATCAAAAGAGAGAGAGACAGAGACAGAGACAGAGAGAGAGGGAGAAGGAGAGCGAGAGAGAGAGGGAGAGGGAGGGAAAGAGAGAGAGAGATGCCATTTGTGGATCTATAACCGGTTTCTCTTGTCTTCCAATGGAGCAAGTTGCATTAATCTGTCATTTTTTTAAAAGGGCAGATTATGTTGGTATTGTGACTCTCAGAATACCCCAATGGATTCTTGTGGACAGGAGGAGGAGGAGGAGGAGGAGAGAGGAGGAGGAGGTGAAGAGGAGGAGGGGGACTAGAAGACTAAAAGGAGGAGGATGAGAAGAAGAAGAAGAAGAAGAAGAAGAAGAAGAAGAAGAAGAAGAAGAAGAAGAAGAAGAAGAGAGGAGGAGGAGGAGAGGAAGAAGGAGGAGGAGGAGGAGGGGGACTAGAAGACTAAAAGGAGGAGGAGGAGGAGGAGGAGGAAAACGACGAGGACGACGAAGACAAGGAGGAGGAGGAGAAGGAGAAGAAGTAGTAGAAGAAGAAGAGAATGAAAGAAGAAGAAGAGAAGAAGAGAAGGATAAGAAAAGAAAAGAAGAGAAGAGAAAGAAGAAGAAGAAGAAAAGAAGAAGAAGAAGAAGAAGAAGAAGAAGAAGAAGAAGAAGAAGAAGGCACTCCAAGTTCTAAGTTCTATGTTCTTCAGAATAGAGCTGGAAGGGACTTTGGAGGTCTTCTAGTCCAACCCCCTGCTGAAGCAGGAGATCCTAAACCATTCCAGACAAGTGGCTGTCCAATCTCTTCTTAAAAGCTTCCCGTGATGGAGCACCAATAACTTCTCAAGGCAAAGACGTTCCACTGGTTAATTGTTCCCACTCTCAGGAATTTTCTCCTTACTTCTAGGTTTCTTCTATCTTTGGCTAGTGTCCATCCATTATTTTTTGCCTTGCCTTTTGGTGCTTTGGAAAATAGTTTGACACTCACCCCCCCATCTTTGTAGAATCCCCTCAAAGCCCTCCCTTTTCAGAGAGACATGGTGGCTCAGTGGCTAAGACGCTGAGCTTGTCATTCGAAAGGTCGGCAGTTCAGTGGTTCGAATCCCTAGCGCCCAGCGCACAGAGTGAGCTCCCGTTACTTGTCCCAGCTTCTGCCAACCTAGCTGTTCAAAAGCACATTAAAAATGCAAGTAGAAAAATAGGAACCACCTTTGGTGGGAAGGTAACAGCATTCCGTGCTCCTTTGGTGTTTAGTCACGCCAGCCACATGACCATGGAGATGTCTTCAGACAACACTGACTCTTTGGCTTTGAAATATAGATGAGCACTGCCCCCTAGAGTTGGGAACAGCTAGCACATATGTGCAAGAGGAACCTTTACCTTTTACCTTATCCTTCTATTCATCAAACTAGACATCCCCAGTTCCTGCAACTGTTCTTCATATGTTTTAGCCTCCAGCCCGCTGATCCTCTTTGTTGCTCTTCTCTGCACTCTTTCTAGAGTCACCACATCTTTTGTATATTGTGGCAACCAGAACTGGATGCAATGTTCCAAGTGTGGTCTTACTAAGGCTTTGCAAAGTGGTAGTAGAACTTCACGCGATCTTGTTGCAAACATATAGTAAGTTTACCATCCAAAACTCAAAATCTTTGATTCTCCATTTTCCAGTTCAGGAACTCTTCTCTATGCCTAAATATTTGTTTGTATGTACAATAGAACAAACATTTTCGTTTGCGCTCTTTCACTCTTTTTACAACCATTCAGTCAATGTACTGTATATCACCAATCACACTCAGAATTGAATCAATGTGCGTTATTTTGGCTTGAGTTAGTCTCAATCATGGATCTCCAGTGGGTTAGAAAAAAAATTAAGAAGGTTACTCCTCTTGCAAAGTGCTTGATCTGTTTTTGTTCTTCGTTTTGTTCCTTTGGAAAAAAAAAGCTGTTGAAATTACGTTAAGTTTAAATAAGCATCAGCTGGAAATGCCAAGGGGATTTCTTATGCACTTCAGTGAAAAAATATCTTGTCCCTGACATGCAAGGAATGGGGAATGAAGATTGATTCAAATGACATCTTCCAGCAGATCAATCAAGTGAGAATTTACAAGAAAGGCGCAGATAAAGGGAAAAATAACAGATTGGAAGACAAAGATCTGTTTGAACGATTCTTAAGCTACCTATTTTACGAAGAGCTGGATTGATCCAATCTTGAAAGGTAGTGCTTTATTTAAAAAAAAAAACCACCACAATCCTCAGATAGATGATCAAGTAGGGTTAGAATATAGAACATAGAATCCTAGGGCTAGAAGGCACCTCAAAGGTCTTCTAGTCTAACCAAACCATTCGAAACAGGAGCCTTACACCATCCCAGTCCAATGCCTGTTGAAACCATTGTAGTGCCATCTTATCTCAGAAGGGAAAGGTACCTTCCACTTAGAATAGAATAAAATAAACGAGTTGGAAGGGACCCAAAACCTCCCACTCAAACAGGAAACCCTACATCATTTCTAACAAATGGCAATCCAATCTCTTCTTGAAAGCCCCTATAACTTCTGAAGGCAACTTCTATTCCATCAGTTGATTGCTCTCACTGTCAGAAAATTTCTCCTTATTTCCAGGTTGAATCTCTCCTTGGTCAATTTCCATTCATTACTCCTTGTCTGGCCTTCAGGTGCTTTGGAAAATAGCTTGACCCCCTCCTCTCTGGGGCAGCCCCTCAAATATTCGAACACTGTTATCATGTCATTCTCTTCACTAGACTAATCATGCCCAGTTCCTGCAACCGTTCTTCATATGTTTTAGCCTCCAGTCCCCTAATCATTCTGGTTGCTCTTCTCTGCACTCTTTCTAGAGTCTCCACATCTTTTTTATACTGTGGTGACCAAAACTGGATGCAGTACTCTAGGTGTGGTCTTACTGGGGCTTTATAGAGTGGTATTAGTACCTCACTTGATCCTGATTGAATCCCTCTGTTAATGCAACTTAGGAAAGATCTGGAGGTAGGGAGCCCAGTTTCCACAAAGAAATTAAGAATGTTTGTTTTAGTGACTTGGGATGGAATAAGTAGCCAATTCTTTTGTGTTCAGAAGAAGAGTGTAGTTTTAGGGTGTCCTAAAACCATGGTCTCAAATTAGGCAGTCCAAATTATCCTCATTCCTTTGCATCTTGGAAGATTTTATATTGTTTGTCAAATAGGTATTGTTTGAAAGAATATGCATATATCCAAACGTAACACACTCATATACATATACATGATTAAAATAAATGTTGGGAGGTACTGTTTCTTTCTCATTGCTACAGTCTCATGCAATATCTTCCATTTAGAATTATGATTAATTTTCTTGAATGTTATGGGCATTCTTGAATGCTCTTAACATTTCATAAGTACCTGCGTACAAATGGCTCTATGAACATTTATGTGTGTGTGCAATTAGTATGCATATTTGTGTGTATTTAGAGATATGAGATAGATAGATTAATTATGTGTGTGTGTGTGCGTGCACACGTACGTAGATACGTACGTACATACATACATACGTATGTACGTATGTATGTTTTGTGTCACAACCCCTGGTATTCCCAAAAATGGGAGGGAGCATACTGCTTCCCTTTTCTGTCTATCAGCTCACTCTGGGAGCCATCCCGGCAGAAAGCCATTTTTTTATGTTGCCTTGTTACATTTGTGTTGCAATTGTGCTGATAAATAAATAAAGGGAGACTAGTATAGATCTATTTCAAGCTATTTAGCTCTCATCAGCTAGCCATAGCCTTACTGGGAATCGAACCTGGGCTGTATTACATATTAGGCAGTTATATTAGCCACTAAGCCACAGGATCGCCTCCTTTATCAGCTAAGCCAGAGAAATAGGTATGTATTGTGTCACAAGCCCTGGTATTCCCAAATATGGGAGGGAGCATACTGCTTCCCTTTTCTGTCTATCGGCTCACTCTGGGAGCCATCCAGGCAGAAAGCCATTTTTTTCTTGCCTGTCAGTGTCGGTGAGAGTGTTCTTGATGGTTTCTGGATTAGGCTGTTGTTTATTGTTTGATGGATTGTCTAAATTGGTAGTTGCTTGACTGGAATATTCTTTATAGCTTGGGAATTAGTTTAGTAGTTGATCATAGAGTAAGCAGCTCATACTCTAATTCTTCTGCAATTGAGGCATTCTTCTATTAGTAGATTAATATTAGACCAACAATTAAGAAGTATACAATACCACAATCAAGGAATTACCAACTCAGACATAAAAAACCCCAGTAAACAACAGCCTAGGAATCACCGAGATCTCACTCCCTTGTAGCACTGATGGAAGCACCTAGTTGGGTAATGAAATGTCTCAGAGAAATCAACCAAGCTCAGAGAACACCAAGAACACAAGTCCTCCTCCTCCTCCTCCTCCTCCTCCACCACCACCACCACCACCACCACCTCCTCCTCCTCCTCCTCCTCTTCTTCCTTCCTCCTCTTCTTCTTCTTCCTCTTCTTCTTCTTCTTCTTCTTCTTCTTCTTCTTCTTCTTCTTCTTCTTCTTCTTCTTCTTCTTCTTCTTCTTCTTCTCTGCTCCTCCTCTTCCTCCTCCTCCTCCTCTCTGAAAACCCCACTCCCTTCCAGCACTGATAATGGAAAAAAAATGTGTCGATGAAAGTGTTCTCCAGTTTGGTCCAAGCTCGACCAGTGAGGACAATTAATCAGTGGAACAACTTGACTCCAGAAGTTGTGAATGCTCCAACACTGGAAGTTTTTAAGAAGATGCTGGATAACCATTTGTCTGGAGTGGTGTAGAGCTTCCTACCTAAGCAGGGGGTTGGACTAGAAGACCTCCAAGGTTCCTTCCAAATCTGCTATTCTATTCTTTTCTTTTCTATTCTATTTTAAGGGCAAACGCTTGTCCTTTGATACAAGAATAAAAATAAGGATATCACAGCAGGTCTGCAAACATCCAGTTGCCCACTAGAGGGCGATTGATGTAGCTCTTTGGTGTCATCCAGTTGTCCACATTTTTACCGCACAGTCTTCGTAGTTCTCGGTTCCTTGTGCAAAGTTAAAGAAGTTTGCTTTAAAACCCCGCTTTGTGCACTTAAGCCATGTCATAATTACAGCCTTAAAAAGGACTCGCTGATCGAATGCAGGCAAATAAGGACCAGAAAATCAAATTTCAGGTTTCAACAGCATGGCTCTCTGCGGAAACAAATTGAAAGTATGTGAGTTCCATTTGCATTGTTTCATTTGAAAGGCTTGTTTGCTTCCCACCTTTTAGGGAAAGTAAACCCACAAGAGAGGGCGTTAACATCGGTCAGGGAGAATGTTGCTCTAGGCAACGACTTTTAACATTCTGACCACAAGTCCTTTTTTTTCCTCTTTTCTGTCTTTTTCTTTAATTAGTTTGTCAAACATCTGCAAGATAGCAGGTATAAATATCAACATGAACAAAGGAAATGAATACAAATAAATGGGGACAGGAGGACAGGGACAGTATACAGGCTGGTGCGCTTATGCACGCCCCCTTTACGGACCTCTTAGGAATGGGGTGAGGTCCACGGTAGTTTGACGTTGAAGCTGTGGGGGTCTGAGGCTGTAACAATGGAGTCAGGTAGAGCATTCCAGGCATTGACCCCTCTGTGGCTGAAGTCGTATTTTCTGCAATTGTGTTTGGAGCGGTTGACCTTGAGTTTGTATCGATTGTTTGCCCGTGCAGCTGAAGTAGTCATTGATAGGTAGGATGTTGTAGCAGACAATTTTGTGTACTATTCTTAGATCGGTCTGTAGGCGGCGCAGTTCCATGTTGTCCAAGCCCAAAATTCTATTCTATTCCATTCCATTCCATTCCTTCTTTTTTTTAAAAAAATATAGTTTTTATTAAACATTATTACCTTTAAAAACAGGAAAAAAAAATACAACAACATAAGAAAAGACAAAACATACATAGCAATACAAAGTAAATATACAGCCTTTTGTATCAGCATTCCTTAGTTATACATTTTTTTTAAAGCATAGAACATACAGATACAAATACAATTTTAAACATACAAACCCCCCCTCCCCTCCCCCCCCCCCCCGCGGTGACAGTCATTCACAGCCCAACTTTTTTCTTTCCTTCCTCATTGTTAGGTCTCTAAGCCACATCTTCTCATTACAAAGTTCAGGGATCTATTACAATACCCATGTTCACTTTTAACTTTCCCCATTTTAAGTCCCTGCTGTTCTCCTTGTCGCCCACATATACCATAAGTTCCAGCTAAGGTAATGTTCCGTTTCTCCTTTGTCCCTCAGCCAACCCGTCATTCTGTCCATTTCTGCACATTCATAGATCTTTTTAATTATAGCATCTTCCGACGGTATGGTAGTGGATTTCCAAAATTGCGCATAGGTTATTCTTGCGGCCACAATTATATGTAGGCTCAAATGCCATATTGAACTGCTTATGTTTTCTGGTTTAATGCTTAGTAGAAGGTTCTCGGGTCTCCATTCCATGTTTGCCCCGGTAACCTCTTTTAACCATTTTTTAATCCTTTTCCAATATTTCGTGGCCTCAGTACAGGACCACCAAATATGGTAGAATGTGCCATCCTTTCTTCCACATTTCCAACACAGTGGAGATAACCCCATTCATTCTCCATTCCATTCTATTCTATTCCATTCCATTCATTTTTTATTCTATTCTATTCCATTCCATTCCATTCATTCTTTATTCCATTCCATTCCATATTTTATTATTTTAATCTACATTTTATTATTCTATTCCATATTTTATTATTTTACTCAATATTTTATTATTCTATTCCATTCTATTTCTTTTCTTTTTTTTTTCCTATTCTATTTCTTTTCTATTCTATTCTATTCCATGTTCTGTTCTATTCCATTCCATTCCATATTTATTATTCTATGCCATGCCATGCCATTCCAATGGTCTCATGCCAGCAGCTGAGGCCCCATGCAGAGATCGATTCAGGAGCCTCCATACCTTGATCAATAAAAGTTGACTCGTCTATCAATTGCCTGGGCCAACGGTAATAAGCAGCGGTGTGTGGGGGGACACGTTCTGCTTTCTCCTCTGAGGTGTCAACAGAGGCGTAAATAGACCGGCGTCCTTCCCCAGGTGTCTTAGTCCATTGTCCAAGGCTGGGTGTAGCTGAGAATCCTATTTGACACCTCAGGGGTGACTTGGCGTTTCAGCAAGGGAGAATATCTCAGGTTTCAAGATCACCTTGTCACTGCGAGAAGAGGAAGAAGGGGTGAGCGGCAGGGAGCATCGTTTCTCGATTAAAACCCACAAAGGTCTCATGTGTTTGTCAACAAACATACACACGCACACACACACACACACACACGCGCACACACACACACACAAAAAAAAATCAACATTATTTCAACCCACAGGCTGGAGGGCTTCAGAGAGGAGAAAGAAAAGCAAACCCATACATTTCATGATGAGCTTCTAATCCCGGACAGATGTGCTAGCTTTTTTTTTTTTTAAAGCATTTTCACAAAGAAAACGCACAGCATGAAAAGACGCAGCAGGTAGCTTTGTCCGCTGAGGGGATTCTGTGACCAGGGGGGCATTTGCCCAGGTTCGCCTGGTGCACCAATTGCGTCCCTACCTGAACCGGGAGGCACTCGCAACAGTCACTCACGCCCTCGTGACCTCAAGACTGGACTACTGCAATGCGCTCTACATGGGGCAGCCCTTGAAGAGTATTCGGAGACTACAACTCGTCCAGAATGCAGCCGCGCGAGCGATTGTGGGTGCACCTCGGTACACCCACGTTACACCTATCCTCCACGAGCTGCACTGGCTGCCTATTGGTCTCCGGATACGCTTCAAGGTGCTAGTCTTCACTTATAAAGCCCTTCATGGTATTGGACCTGGGTACTTGAGAGACCGCCTGCTGCCAATCACCTCCACTAGACCCATTAGATCACACAGGGCTGGCTTCCTCCGGGTTCCGTCCACCAGCCAATGCCACCTGGCTACTACCCGGGGGAGGGCCTTCTCTGTGGCAGCTCCGGCCCTTTGGAACAAACTCCCCGCAGAGATTCGGACCCTCACCTCTCTCCAGGCCTTCCAAAAAGCCATTAAAACCTGGCTGTGTCGGCAGGCCTGGGGTTGATGAGTTCCCTTCCCCTCTCGATTTGTGTGTCTGTTGGTTATTTTTAAATGCTTGTATTTGTACTTTTTGTGTTTCCCTTTCCCCCCTTGGGTTTGTGCACCGCCCTGAGTCCCGCTGGGAATAGGGCGGCATATAAATAAAACGAAACCTAAACCTAAACCCGAAGGGTGTTTAGATGTCAATTTGGCCAACGGGTAAATGGTTCAACAGCCCTGGTTTGGTCCAAGAGAAGGAGGCTTAATGAAAGTGGGATTTTTAACCCAAGAATTAAACTGCATCCAGAAACAAAACGTAGAATAGAGGAGAATATTTGTAGCTCCCTGAGCTTGGTTGTTTTCTTGTAAGGCGCCTCATTACCCAACTAAGCAACATCATCAATGTGGGATGTAGGGGTTGCAGAGAGGAGGAGGAGGAGGAGGAGGAGGAGGAGGAGGAGGAGGAGGAGGAGGAGGAGGAGGAGGAGGAGGAGGAGGAGGAAGACGACTGTGGAATCCTTGCTACCTCTGCAAGAAAATTTACTCAGCTTGATGTCTATGGAGATTCTCAGTCATCCAGGTCATGGTTACCCCAAAGGTGCTTTTTCAGGAAGCAACTGGACTTTCTTGTTTTTTCTTTTGAAGGTGTTTTGCTTCTCCTCCAAGAAGCTTCTTCAGCTCTGACTGGATGGTGGAGGAATGGAAGGATTTGTATTCCTGGCAGAGAAAGCTGGTCATTTGCATCCTTTTTTAGAGAGTCCTTGAGGCCACTTGGAGGTTTATCGGTTGCATGAATTGGGTAGGTCTAGTCCAGTGAAAAGAAGAAGTAGGTGAGACATGATAGCAGTGTTCCAATATTTGAGGGGCTCCTACAAAGAGGAGGGGGGAAGGGTGTCGACCTATTTTCCAATGCACCAAAAGGCAAGACAAGTAACAATGGATGGAAACTAATCAAGGAGAGAAGCAACCTGGAATCAAGGAGGAAATTCCTTAATTCCACAATTAACCAATGGAACGATTTGGCTCCAGAAGTTGTGGATTCTATTCTATTCTATTCTATTCTATTCCATTCCATTCCATTCTACTCTATTCTACTCTATTTCCTATATCCTATCCTATCCTATCCTACCCTATCCTATCCAATCCCATTCCATTCTATTCCACTCCACTCCATTCTACTCTATATTCTACTTATTCTATTTCCTATGTTCTGTTCTGTTCTGTTCTGTTCTATTCTATTCTATTTCCTATATCCTATCCTATCCTATCCTACCCTATCCTATCCTATCCCATTCCATTCTATTCCACTCCACTTCACTCTACTCTATATTCTACTTATTCTATTTTCTATGTTCTGTTCTGTTCTGTTCTATTCTATTCTATTCTATTCTATTTCCTATATCCTATCCTATCCTATCCTACCCTATCCTATCCAATCCCATTCCATTCTATTCCACTCCACTCCATTCTACTCTATATTCTACTTATTCTATTTCCTATGTTCTGTTCTATTCTATTCTATTCTATTCTATTTCCTATATCCTATCCTATCCTATCCTATCCTATCCTATCCCATTCCATTCTATTCCACTCCACTTCACTCTACTCTATATTCTACTTATTCTATTTCCTATGTTCTGTTCTATTCTATTCTATTCTATTCCATTCCACTCCACTCCACTCTACTCTATATTCTACTCTATTCTATTCTATTTTCTATATTCTATTCTATTCCATTCCACTCCACTCTAATCTCTACTCTATTCTATTTCCTCTATTGTATTCTATTCCATTCCAGCAATTAATGACATTCAACAGCATCTACTACTATATAGAGATATACACCCACCCACACCGAAAGGGCAGCATAAGGTATTAAATCCAGACTGAGTGAATGTCGTGGTAAGCTTCTTGTAATAACTCAAAAGGCTTCAGTCAATATTTCAGACACTGTAATTCCCAGATTATCCGACAAAGAGACCACGAGGGAACGAATTTTTTAAAAAAGTAACACAGGTGATGGATTGCATGCAAAACCACTCAGTTTGAGCGCATGGCTAATTTTAAGCCCAGGCCTGATAAATGAATCAGCAAAGAACTTGTCTAGGTGGATTCAATTTTTCCCCCAAATACAAATAATTATCAATTCTGCTATCCTAGGGTTAACCCTATGGTGGATATGGAGCTGAAGAAGCTTCTTGGATGAGAAGTGAGACGTCTTCAAAGAAAAACAGAGAAAATCCAGTTGCCTCTTGAAAAAAAGCACCTTTGGGGCAACCATGACCTGGTTGATGGAGAATCTCCGTAGACACAATCCAGGAATGTTACATCCTCAAACCCCCACAGCTTCAACCTCAAACTGTCTACCATGGATCTCACCCCATTTTTAAGAGGTCCGTAAAGGGGGTGTGCATAAGCGCACCAGTGTGCCTTCCCCTCTCTGTCCTAGCAATAGTTAGCAATAGTTAGACTTATATACCGCTTCATAGGGCTTTCAGCCCTCTCTAAGCGGTTTACAGAGTCAGCATATCGCCCCCAACAACAATCCGGGTCCTCATTTCACCCACCTCGGAAGGATGGAAGGCTGAGTCAACCCTGAGCCGGTGAGATTTGAACAGCCGAACTGCAGAACTGCAGTCAGCTGAAGTAGCCTGCAGTGCTGCATTTAACCACTGCGCCACCTCGGCTCTACTGTCCCCATTTATTTGTATTAATTTCCTTTGTTCTTGTCCATGTTTATACTTATACCTGCTCTCTTGTACATATTTGGCAAACTAAATCAATCAACACAATAAAATAGATGAGTGGTGTGTCAAAAGCATTTGATGTCCGGATCCGAGCAGAGATTGTGCCGAGGTGGCACAGTGGTTAGGGTGCAGTACTGCAGGCCACTTCAGCTGACTGTTCTCTGCAGTTCGGCGGTTCAAATCTCACCGGCTCAAAGGTTGACTCAGCCTTCCATCCTTCCGAGGTGGGTAAAATGAGGACCCGGATTGTTGTTGGGGGCAAGTTGCTGACTCTGTAAACCGCTTAAAGCTGAAAGCTGAAAGCCCTATGAAGCGGTATATAAGTCTAACTGCTATTGCTATTGTGCAAGAGCAAATCAGAATGAAATCCACACGTGCCCTTTGAAAGAGAATGGGCTTATCCAATATACCGCCCTTGCAGGTAGCTGTAATATGGGGCAGAGAGGAGGTTAGTATTTATAGGTTTTAGTGGTCCTTTTGCAGAATGGGTGTGTTTGTGTGCATAATTGCACCCTCTATAATGTTTCATTTGGTGGACGTGCAGATGTCTTGGAAATGTTCTCACCTTACTTTGAGGAGTGTGTAGATTTCTCCCCCTTCATGTGTCCTGGCTTTTGTTGCCACCTCTGTGTACCTAGGGAAACTCTGTATTGTGAACGGATTTTCCCCGCTATTATTCAGCCTGGTCACTAATTACTGGAGGAGGAAGTGGATTAGTGATCCTTGCAACAGTTTTCTACTTTCAGTTCTGTGTGGGCCAATTTAATGACAAAAAGGAGGGCACTGTGCAGAAAATATAATAAAAGAATCATATACTTAATGTTATATGTAATAACAGCAGCTAGAATTAAAGCTAACGGTTCCCCTTGCACATCTGTGCTAGTTGTTCCTGACTCTAGGGGGCGGTGCTCATCTCCATTTCAAAGCCAAAGAGCCAGCGCTGTCCAAAGACATCTCCGTGGTCATGTGGCCGGCATGACTAAATGCCGAAGGCGCACGGAACGCTGTTCCCTTCCCACCAAAGGTGGCTCCTATTTTTCTACTTGCATTTTTTATGTATTTCGAACTACTAGGTTGGCAGAAGTTGGGACAAGTAACCGGAGCTCACCCTGTTATAGCAATAGCAGTTAGACTTATATACCGCTTCATAGGGCTTTCAGCCCTCTCTAAGCGGTTTACAGAGTCAGCATATTGCCCCCAACAACAATCCGGGTCCTCATTTTACCCACCTCGGAAGGATGGAAGGCTGAGTCAACCCTGAGCCAGTGAGATTTGAACAGCCGAACTGCAGAACTGCAGTCAGCTGAAGTAGCCTCAGTGCTGCATTTAACCACTGCGCCACCTTGGCTCTTAAGTGACGCTAGGGATTCAAACTGCTAAACTGCCGATCTTTCTGATCGACAAGCTCAGCATGTTAGCCACTGAGCCACCATGTCCCTTTGTATAACATTATGTATATTTTTAAAAAAGTTTTGATACAGCCAGTACACCGTTGTTGCAAAACTGGAAATGTGATGTAAAATAAAGGAAAATGCAATATACACATACACACACACACACACACAGAGAGAGAGAGAGAGAGACATACACACGCACACACACATATGTGTGTGCGTGTGTATGTGTGTATATGTGTGTGTGTGTGTGTGTGTGTGTGTGTGTGTGTATTGCATTTTCCTTTATTTTACATCACATTTCCAGTTTTGCAACAACGGTGTACTGGCTGTATCAAAACTTATATATATATAAGTCACAACCCCCGGTATGCCCAAATATGGGAGGAAGTTCACTGCTTCCATTCTCTGTCCATCGGCTCGTCATAAGAGACCATCCAGACAGAAACCCAATATTTTTACTGTTGCCTTTGTACATTTGTGTTGTATTTGTGCTGATAAATAAATAAAGGGAGACTAGTATAGATCTATTTCAAGCTATTTAGCTCTCATCAGCTAGCCATACCCTTACTGGGATTGGAACCTGTGCTGTATTGCATCTTAGGCAGATGTGTTAACCATTAAGCCACAGAGTTCTTCTCCTTATCAGCTCTCCTTATCTAATCACAATTAGATACAGTATATTCCTTTTATTATATATATAATAAAAGGAATATATCTAATTTTGAGTTAAAGTTCTTTGTACAGTTATTAAAACTCTTTTCCACTGATGCAGTGGGTATCTTTACCCAGGTAAAACTTAGAGGATCAGAAGGAGCAAACAAGTGGTTGTAAGCTAATAGCTTTGTCTCTAATTGTAGAAGGGAGGTGGTAAGGGCAAGAGAGCGTATTGCTACCAAGACAGCCCTCAGATAAAGGGAATCTGAGGCTAGGCCAAGAATGTAATGTGAGGAAACATCTCAGATAAGCCCCTCCATAAGTAACATGGTGTCAGTCCTGCAGCCAATTCCTTTCAGGATCTTTGTCCTGCCACACTAATATTCTATTCTACTATGCTGTTTCATTAGTGGGGAATTGGGAGGGAGAATAGTAAGGAGTAGAATGTATTGTTGTCAAAATAAAATTCCTTTCTAGAAGCCCAAGATCATCGTTGTCTCTGCACCTGACTGGAACTGAATGGGTGGAACTGCCAGCATGGCAACGGGAGATTGGACCATGGGATGGACTTGTTTGTGTGGGGGGCAAGATCTTGAACTTTCATCTGGGTGGGAAAACCGGGAAGCTTTCAGTTTTGGGTTTCCGCAGATGTGCCAACATGGCTCTCTTCATAAATTGGAACTTTGAGCAATACTTTGCCCCGGACTCTGATTTAATTTGGGATGTTATTTGGAACGCTGACACATGGACATAGAGAAAGGGAGAGAAGGAGGAACACTTTCAGACTTGCAAGATTCTGTTACTACAGCTTTACAATAAAAGTAGTACTAAGCTATTAAACATTTGTTTCCTAACAGAATAACAAAGTTGGAAGGGATCTTAGAGATCTTCAATCCCCTGCTCAACATGGAGACCCTACACCATTCCAGACAAGTGGCTGTCTAATTTCTTCTAATTTCTTCTCAAAAGCCTCCAGTGATGAAGCACCCACAACTTCTGGAGGCAAGCTGTTCCACTGGTTAATTTTCCTTTTTGTTAGGAAGTTTCTGGTTAATTCCAGGTTGCTTCTCTCCTTGATTAGTTTCTGTTGCTTCTTGTCGTGCCTTCAGGTGCTTTGGAGAATAGGTTGAAACCCCCCCCCCCTTCTCTGTGAAAGCCTCTCAAATATTGGAAGACTGCTATCATGTCCTTCTGGTCCTTCTTTTCATTAAAATAAACATGCCCAGTTCCTGCAACCGTTCTTCGTATATTTTGGCCTCCAGTCCCCTAATCCTCTTTGTTGCTCTTCTCTGCGCTCTTTCCAGAGTCTCCACATCTTTTCTACATTGTGGCGACCAGAACTGAATACAATATTCCAAGTGTGGCCTTACCAAGGCCTTATAAAGTGGTATTAACACTTCACGAGATCTTGATTCTATCCCTCTGTTTATGCAGCCTAGAACTGTGTTGGCTTTTTTGGCAGCTGCTGCACATGGCTGGCTCCTATTTCAATGGTTGCCCACTAGGACTCCAAGATCCCTTTCACAGTTACTGCTAGTCTGATTTACTTTGACAAGCAGATACTAACTCAGAAATCCAGGAAGAGTATTTAAATTCCTACCTTAGTATGTGTTTGTGTGTGGGGTGGGGTGGGGTGGGGGGACAAGACAGACCTCTCCCCAGAACTATGGAGTGCAAATTTTCTAGGAGACATGAAAATATTTATCACATATAGACTTCAGGAAATGCTAAGTAATTAGTTAGACATTTCTTTTGTGTATACTGATTAAATGCATTTCTTTTTTCTAAGGCCAATATCCACCCCCACTTCTCCTGGCTTAATTTTCTAATTAAGAAAGTACTATTTTAAAGGGAGATGTTTAATGTCCCTTTGTGTCTTGAAGGTTGTCATTTGACAACACACTGTGTGTGTGTGTGTGTGTTTAGTCCTTTCTTTTACTTCCGAAATGTGTGCTAGTATATTGCAAACGTAAAGGTTGGTAGGAGGTAGAAAACAACAGGACCACACTTGGAAGAGAAGAGCAACAAAGATGATTAGGGGACTGGAGGCCAAAACATATAAAGAACGCTTGCTGGAATTGGGTAGGTCTAGTTCAGGGGTGTCAAACTCACGTATTGGGACTTTTTTCTCCTTTGCTAAACTGTGTGGGGGCAGGGCCAGCACGGGATGTATCCGGCCTGTGGGCCACGAGTTTGACACCCCTGGTCTAGTTTAAGAGAAAGAAGGACCAGGGGAGACATGATAGCAGTCTTCAAATATCTCAGGGGTTGCCACAAAGAAGAGAGAGTCAAGCTATTCCCCAGGGCACCTGAGGGTAGGACAAGAAGCAATGGGTGGAAACTAATCCAAGAGAGAAGCAACTTAGAACTGAGGAGAAATTTCCTGACAGTGAGAACAATTAATCAGTGGAACAGAAGTTGCCTCCAAAAGTTGTGAATGCCCCAACATTGGAAGTCTTTAAGAAGATGTTGGATAGCCATTAGACTGAAGTGCTGTAGGGTTTCCTGTTTGAGCAGGGGGTTGGACTAGAAGATCTCCAAGGTCCCTTCCAACTCTCTTATTCTATTCTATTCTACAGGATTTGTGGCTCTCCTGAAGCCTGAAAGAATAGTAAGAATAGAAAGAACTGGGTATGTCTAGTTTAATTAAAAGAAGGACTGAGAGTGATATGATTGCAGTCTTCCAATATTTGAGGGGATGCCGCTGAGGGAGTCAAGCTATTCTCCAAAGCATCGGGAGAGAGGGAGGGAGGAGGGAGAGAAAGAAAGAAAAAAAGAAAAAAAGAAAGAAAGAGAAAAAAGAAAGAAAACAAAAAGAAAAAAGGAAGGAAAGAAAGAATGAAAAAGAAGAAGGGAGAAAAAGAAAAAAGGAAAGAAAGGAAGGAAGGAAGGAAGAAAGAAAGAATGAAAAAGAAAAAAGGAAAGAAAGAAAGGAAGGAAGGAAGAAAGGAAGAATGAAAAAGAAAAAAGGGAGAAAAAGAAAAAGGACGGAAAAAGAGAGAAAGAAGGAATGAAAGAACAAAAAGAAAAAAGGAAGGAAGAAAAGAAAGAATGAAAAAGAAGGGAGAAAAAGAAAAAGGAAGGAAGGAAAGAGAGAGAGAGAAAGAAAACAGAAAGAAAGGAAACAGAAAGAAAAAAGGAAGAATGAAAAAGAAGAAGGGAGAAAAAGAAAAAGGTAGGAAGCAAAACAGAAAGAAAGAAAAAAAGAAAAAGAAAAAAGGAAGTAAAGAAAGAAAGAACGGAAAGAAGAAGGGAGAAAAAGGAAGGAAGAAAAGAAAGAGAGAAAGAAAAAAAAGAAAAGAAAAGAAAAAAGGAAAGAAGGAATGAAGAAAAGAATGAAAAAGAAGGGAGAAAAAAGGAAGGAAGGAAAGAATGAAAAAGAAGGGAGAAAAAGAAAAAAGGAAGGAAGGAAGGAAAGGAAGGAAGAATGAAAAGGAAGAATGGGAAAAAGAAAAAGAAAGGAAGGAAAAAAGAGAAAGAAAACAAAAAGAAAAAAGGAAGGAAGGAAAAATGAAAAGAGGAAGGGAGAAAAGGAAAGAAGGAAGGAAGGAAGGAAGGAAGGAAGGAAAGAAAGAAAGAAAGAAAGAAGGAAAGAAGGAAATAAAGAAAAAGACTCACCAAAAAAACCCAGTCAAAGTTTCAAATGGAGGCTTGCTGTCCCCTTCTTAACGTTTGAGATCCCTCTGGAAGGAAAAGGGGTTTTGTGCTAGGACTTCCAAAGCAGGAAGCCAATCTCTTTTTTGACAAAGCTAAACTCAACCAGCCCAATCAAACATTCCACATACCTCTCTCTGTTTTCCAAGAAATGTAACACGTCCCCATGTAACCATTTGTCACTAAAGCACCTATTAATTAAACCCCAACATGCTCTTTAATGATATGTTGGGGAGAAAGACGGGAGAACCGTTGCTTTGCGCACATACAAAAGCTGTCTAATTAAGCCTTAATTAAATACAATCCTCAATAGCTTGGCTGGAACCCTCTTCTGCTGAGGCTCAGGCCTGCCCCAGACGGTATAATGAAACGCTTAACCACGATTTACTAACACCGGAAATTTTTCTGGTGGTACGTCCCCCTGATGCTTCGTAGGAGACCAAACAGAAAGGACCAAAAAAAATCGCTTGGATTCCGATCGCAACAAAGAGAAATTAATGAATGGCTGCTAGAGAGGATAATTATGGAATAACAAAGGATTGGGAGGAAGAGCCAAAGGAATAATCTTTCACGGAAAGGATCTGGTGGAATCAGCTGGGTTGCAAAGAGCTCTCTTTTAAATATGGGGTTTGTTTGTTTTTTGGATATTTCAAAATGTTAAATTCTATAGTTTGTTATTTTAATTGTGAGGCTTCTGGTGAAAGAAGGGAAGGGAAGGTAAATGGATGAAGAAGGGAAGGAAAAGTAAATGAATGAAGAAGGAAAGGAAAGGAAAGAAAAGGAAGAGAGAGAGAGAAAAAGAGGGTAGAGAGAGGGAGGGAGAAAAAGAAAAAAGAAAGAAGGAAGGAATACAGAGTTGGAAGGGACCTTGGAGATCTTCAAGTCGGAAGGAAGGAAAGAAAGAAGGAAGGAAGGAGGAAGGAAGGAGTGTGTGTATATATGTGTGTGTGTGTATGCAAATAATGTCTGTAAATAATGTGCAACAAAGCACATTGTCACGATTACAAATATCATTTTTAATATATGTTTCAAATATGTATATTTAAAATGATATTTATAATGATGACAAAGTGCCCCATTGCATATTATTTCTTGCCTTACTTGTTGTCCCACCTTGCTCCTAAAATGAATACTCAAGCTGCCTAATGATAATTAACATAATAAAAATTTAGAAACAAAAAAAAAAAACACATACCCAGGTTTTAACTCGAGTTCAAACAAGCATTAAAATTAAAAACTGATGAGAGAAAGGGATTTCTCTATCTTCTCTATTGTGCGTCAGCCAATGTTGGACTGGAAATGGAGACATCAAGTTCTACTTCCTCACCAACAACAGAAGCTTCTTATTTTAAGAGCCGCGGTGGCGCAGTGGTGAGAGTGCAGTACTGCAGGCTGCTTCTGCCGGCTGCCTGCAATTTGGCAGTTCGAATCTCACCAGCACAATTTTGACTCAGCCTTCCGTCCTTCCGAAGTGGGTAAAAGAAGGACCCAGATTGTTAGGGGCAAGAGACTGACTCTGTAAACGGCTAAGAGAGGGCTGTAAAGCAGTATGTAAGTTTAAATGCTATTGCTAAGTGCTAAGGGCAGGCAGGCAGGCAGGCAGGAAGGAAGGAAATGTATGCTTGAAAGGGGAAAAGAGGGATTGAGGGAGGTAGGCAGGCAGGCAAGAAGGAAAAGAAGGAAGGAAGTGGAAGGAAGGAAAAAAAGGAAGGGAGGAAAGGAGGATGGAAGGAAGGAAGGAAGGGGGAAATGTATGCTTGAAAGAGGAAGAGAGGGAAGGAGGGAGGAAAGAAAGAAAGAAAGAGAGAGAAAGAGAGGGTGGGAGGGAGGGAAGGGGGAGGAAGGAAGGAAATATGCTTGAAAGGGGAAGAGAAGGAGGGAGGGAGGCAAGAAAGAAAGAAAGAAAGAAAGAAAGAAAGAAAGAAAGAAAGAAAGAAAGAAAGAAAGAAAGAGAATGAGAGGGTGGGAGGGAGGAAGGAGGGAGGAAGGAAGGAATGTATGCTTGAAAGGGAAAGAGAGGGAAGGAAGGAAGGAAGGAAGGAAGGAAGGGAATGAGGGGGTGGGAGGGAGGGAGGAGGGAGGAAGGAAGGAATGTATGCTTGAAAGGGGAAGAGAGGGAAGGAAGGAAGGAAGGAAGGAAGGAAGGAAGGAAGGAAGGAAGAAAGAAAGAAAGAGAATGAGAGGGTGGGAGGGAGGGAGGAGGGAGGGAGGAAGGAAGGAAGGAAGGAAGAAAGAATGAACGAACAGAGGGAGGGAGGGAGGAAGGAAGGAAGAAAGGAAATTTTCTGAACTTCTAAATCTGTTGAATCTGCCCTACTACCAATATAAGGAACATGTTCCCTATATAAATCACAGCCTAACAGAGAGGCTGAATCGTATTTTATTTTATATTCTCTCTATCAAAATCCCCATCCAATGTGGTCTTCAAATGTCACCCATTGATTTCCTGGAGCGAACTGTTTTGCAGTTGAACAAAAATAATAATAATAATGTTGCCTTAAGCAGCAAGAAATCCTGAAGAGATGAAATAGGGCTGATTGGCCAGAAGAGAAACCCATCTGAAGAGGGACCTTGATTAAGCCTCTCCTCACACCCTAATTCTGGGTATTCAAAGATGAGATACCAGTTCATGAATTTAATTGAGCCACAACTGTTATTAGTTAATACAGTAATACAATTGAGCGAGTCCAGAGATATTTCGCGAGAAGAGTCCTCCACTCCTCTGCTCACAACAGGATATCCTTATACTACCAGTCTTGAAAATTTGAATACAACTGCAACACCTTCGATCCGACCTAAGCGTAGTACATAAAATTATCTGCTACAATTGTCCTACCTGTCAATGACTACTTCAGCTTCAACCACACAAGCACACAATTGATACAAACTCAAGATACAAACTCCAAACTTGATTGCAGAAAATACGACTTCAGCAACAGAATGGTCAATGCCTGGAAATCACTACCTGAAACTGTGGTTTCTTCCCCAAACCCCCAAAACTTTCACCTTAGACTGTCTACTGCTGACCTCACCCCATTCCTAAGAGGTCTGTAAGGGGGCGTGCATAAGCGCACCAGCATGCTTACTATCACTGCCCTAATATTTCCTTCTATTCATATTCATTTCATGTATTCATAATCATTTCTATACTTATATCTGTTATCTAATTCATGCTTGACAAAATAAATGAAAGAAAATGAAAGAAATAAACATTTTAAAGGATCAGCAATAGACACACACACACACACACACACACACAATTGCCACACACACAATAGATGTCTTCCAGCTGGAGCCATTGTCTCTTGCCCCCAACAATCTGGGTCTTCATTTTACCAAAGTTTGGGCAATGGTGGTGGTGGATTTCACGGTGTGTACAGCGCCCACGTGTGATGCTCTGCCAAGCAGCTGGAGCATCACGGAGGGGTCGCTGGAGGGTAGGATGCATACACGCACTACGCATGTGTGTGTGCATACTGTGCCGTTCATGTGGAGGACGCCTGATCCGGAACCCACCACTGCAGCAGATCTGGGGTGGTGGTGGTGGAGTTAAATGTGTCATTAGCTTGGAGTCATTACATTGCCGCAAATGATCCAAGTTCAGCTGCTCTTGAATTCCATTGGCCCTTATTTGGCATGGAATCCTGATTTGAACTTTAGCTGACTGGATTCCTGTGCAATTACGTCCTTGAGCAAAACAGAAAACACCTTATGAACTGCAATTTAATGTATGGTTCTGATCTTTTGCATCTGACAGATGTCAGATTATAGTATATAGATGTCAGAGTATAGGAAGTTAAAGCCCACCCCCTCTCCTAGAAAAAATGAAATATCCTGGGAAATATTGAAAAGGCAGAATATTATATTTCCCTGGATTAGAAAAATGGAGAAACGTGTTTTTAGGCAGGAAAGAGACTCACTCTTAATAGCCCCCACCTTTTTCAATGGGCCATTAGGGGCCCTGAGCTAGTTTATTCTACATAACAAAGATCTCCCCCTTCAGCTCCAGGGTGATGGGATTAAGGCATGATAGTATTAGCCTTTTACCCATCTCACCACGGGGCACCTGGGAAGAAGCAATGCTCAACCAAACTTGGAGTCAAAGCGCAGCCTAGAGAGTTGCCCCTGCATGGCCCCATGGGAGTCTGACAACCAATCAGAATACAAGATCAAGATCAAAGGCCAGAGAGGGCATCAAACCAGGGACTTTCAGCATCTCTGTCCCTTTTTCTCCTTCACCCAACATCTGGAAGCATATGATCCCCCCTTTTCTGTTCAGGAGCTCAAGCCATGTCATCCTGTCCACCATTAAACCATCTTTCGAAGCAGCCTCCATGTTTCCAGTGTCTTTTTCCCCACTTGGAGCTGAACCCAGAAGGACATTTTTTCCAACAATTGTTAGGGAGTTTTGCTGACATTAACACTGATGTGGTCAACCAATATATGCCTGCGAGTTTCAACAGGTCACGATGGGATCTACAATTCGAGGTGGGACCCCACAATCACGCGGAGGGAAAGACACTGTGCCCCATTTATACATTGAATCCAAACAGACTCTCTAGGAGGTGCTAATCCTATTCAGGATTGCCCGCTGCTGGCAATAGATCACACTCAAGAGATTTTGTGAGAATGGATTTCTGCAGCAAGAGAAGCAAGGCTGGGTGTGAAAATAAGAAGTCTCAGTTGTGAAGTCTTGGGAGAATAGTAGAGCAAAATCGGATGGGGATTGAAATCCCAACACATCCAAAATCTATGCTGGCGGCAAGCATCACCACCAGAGAAAAATGTCAAAAAATCACTTTAGACGAAACACGATGGTTTTGGAAAGCGGCAGAAGGAGGCTGTGAAAAACCTTCACCTCTCTGAAATGTAGATGGTTACTCTCCACGGGGAGAACTTCTTGGGCCCAAGAGCATTGATGCTGAAGATGACGGTAAGTTTCCAAGGGCCCAATTCAGAAGAGTTTTCTTTGCTCAAGCACATTATTACACAGGAATCTAGACAGCTAAAGTTGAAATCGGAATCCGTGCGAAATAAGGGCCGATGGAATTCAAGGGCAGCTGAACTTGGATCGTTTGCGGCAATGTAATGATTCCAAGCTGATGACACATTTAATTCCACCACCACCACCCCAGCTCTGCCACAGTGGTGGGTTCCGGATCAGGCGTCCTCCACATGACACATTTAATTCCACCACCACCACCCCAGCTCTGCCACAGTTTTCTCTCAGGTACCGAGGATTTAATAGGACTAAGGATTGAAAAGAAGGACCAGGGGAGACATGACAGCAGTCTTCCAATATCTTAGGGGCTGCCCCAAAGAAGAGAGAGTCAAACTATTCTCCAAGGCACCTGAGGGCAGGACAAGAAGCAATGGGTGGAAACTAATCAAGGAGAGAAGCAACCTAGAACTAAGGAGGAATTTCCTGACAGTGAGAACAATTAATCAGTGGAACAGAAGTTGCCTCCAGAAGTTGTGAATGCCCAACACTGCAAGTCTTTAAGAAGATGTTGGGTAGCCATTTGTCTGAAGTGGTGTAGAGTTTCCTGCCTAGGCAGGGGGTTGGACTAGAAGACCTCTAAGGTCCCTTCCAACTCTGTTATTCTATTCTATTCTATTCTATTCCACATTCTATTCCCTATTCTATTCTATTCCTATTCTATCTAATTCTATCTAATTCTATTCTAATAGCTACCAGATGGTGAAAGGTTATAATCTGTAAGCTGATGCAATGTGGCTGATGCAATGAGGCTAATTCATTGCAGCTATGGTATAACCAGATGTGGGTTCCTACCGGTTTGGGTTAGTTTGGCCGAGTAGGTAGTAACTCGGCTTGCTACACCACGAAACTGGTTGTATTGTCATTGGTGCCATCTTGATTTCCAGTTCGGTTCACACACAGAACAATCTTTATTGCGAAAATGTAATTTTTTATCTGTTTTCTAATGTTGTGCGCAGACCATTTTAGGTGCAAATGCACACCGATGCACACCGATGCCGGCAGCACCCCACCACTGGTATAACCCTTTTAAGACTCTGATGGGAGGTCCACACAAGTATGTATGTATGTATGTATGTATGTATGTATGTATGTATGTATTTATTTATTTATTTATGTATTTATGTATATATGTATATATGTATATATGTATATATGTATATATGTATATATGTGTGTGTATGTATGTATCTATGTATGTATATATCCATATATCCATATATCCATACATACATACATACATACATACATACATACATACATACATAGTCATTAGAGGGAGTTTCTCTCGTTGTGTATTTCATTTCTCTCCTTGTGTTCATAGCTGGTAAGGGATTTATCTCTCCATGTATGCTTGCATACATTTTATATATACTGTAAACCACTATTAATTGTCTAAGGGCTTTGTGTGCTGTGTGCTCTCATAATACTAGTCCCGCTGCCAAAACTGACATTTCCTGAAGCTGATTTGAAAAGGTCCTTCACGCCGAGCAAAGCACATCTTTGAAGCTTCACCCATGCTTATTCATGAGAATCCATCTCTCTCCAGTAGACCACCAAAATCCTCTTTCTAGCTGCAGCTTGAAGGTGCCCAATTGTAACCCCTCTCTTCCCAGTTCTTCTAAGGAAGTCAGGAGGAGATCGTACACAAGCAAGTTCAGCAGATGATATCTCCTCCTTTAATGAAATTTCTAGGGACAGAATTGGTTCTCCTGGATATTCTTTATTTTGTCTTGAATGCTCCCCTGGCCATTCCACCAGGCCAGAGATTGGCAATCTTAAACACTCAGAGAGTTACAAAGGTCGTAACCAGAAGCCCCCCGTTCAATTCTGGAATCGACCAGAAGCCCAGTTTCCCCACCATAGAGTCTCCTCCTAGTGCGGTGTTCTTTTTCCTCTACCTGGCCTAATCGAAAACCCTATCAATTCTGAAGCTGACCAGAAATCTGGTTCCCCAACCATAGAGTCTCCTTCTAGTGCGGCATCCTTTTTTCTCTGTTGGCCAGAAGCCCAGTTCCCCCACCATAGAGTCTCCTCCTAGCATGGCATCATTTTTCCTCTGCTGACTGGAAGTCCAGTTCCCCCACCATAGAGTCTCCTCCTAGTGTGACATCCTTTTCCCTCTGCTGGCCAGAAGTACAGTTCCACCACCATAGAGTCTCCTCCTAATGCAGCATCCTTTTTCCTCTGCTGACTGGAAGTCCAGTTCCCCCACCATAGAGTCTCCTCCTAGTTCGGCCTCCTTTTTCCTCTACCTGTCCTAATCGAAATACAGTTCCCCTACCATAGAGTCTCCTCGTAGCATGGCGTCCTTTTTCCTCTACCTGTCCTAATCGAAAGCCCTATCAATTGCGGAGCTGACTGGCAACAGGGAGCCGCAGCAGAGTGATAAAAGAGCCACATGCGGCTCAAGAGCTGTGGGTTGACAACACCTGCACTAGGCAAAATTGGGACATTTCGGAATAGTGAAAATGTTGAGTAAAACAGACTATCGCTATCACTTTTTTGAAAACTTTACCCACACTTATTTGGGAGAATTTAACTCATGGGTAGACCACCAAAATCCTATTTCAAGCTGCAGATTGATTGAAGTGTATCATTGCAACCACTCTCTTCCCTGGGTTTTTCTAAAGAGGTCAGATGTCTTAAGGAGAAGATCTCACACAGGAAAGTTCAGTCGATGACACCTCCTACTCTCCCCACCCTCCTCCCTGTGCATTTCTTTTCATCTTGTCTTCTCAGCTCTCCCTGGGCCGCACCGTCACCACCCAAAGTGAGAGATGAAGGGAGGCCTTTTATCACACCATTTCAAACCTCTCAGCTGTTATTTTTAGCTGGGGTAAGGGATTTACCACCGACAGCTCTAATTATCACACTGGCAAATCTAGTGTAGTTGGGAGGGCGGGGAGGGAAAAACCCAGAAATGCATAGGGGTGGGTAGGTGGGTGGGTGGGTGAGGGGGGTCTTTTTAGATGAGAGATAGTGAACTGAAAATAAAAAGCAACTTGTGAGATGATAATCGGGGTGATAAAATCACAAAAAAAAGAAAGCTATACTTCCAATGGTCTTGTTTCCCTTTTTGCTTGCAAAGTTGCATTGTTTGGGTGATAATAGAATAGAATAGAATAATAGAATAGAATAGAACAGAACAGAACAGAACAGAACAGAACAGGAGGAATGGGATGGGATGGGATAGAATGGGATGGAATAGGATGGAATGGGATGGAATGGGATGGAATGGGATGGAATGGGATGGAATGGGATGGAATGGGATGGAATGGGATGGAATGGAAGAATAGAATGGAATGGAATAGAATAGAACAGAACAGAACAGAACAGAACAGGAGGAATGGGATGGGATGGGATGGAATGGGATGGAATGGGATGGAATGGGATGGAATGGGATGGAATGGAATGGAATGGAATGGAATAGAATAGAACAGAACAGAACAGAACAGAACAGAAGGAATGGGATGGGTGGGATGGGATAGAATGGGATGGAATAGGATGGAATGGGATGGAATGGAAGAATGGAATGGAATGGAATGGAATGGAATGGAATGGAATGGAATAGAATAGAATAGAATAGAATAGAATAGAATAGAATAGAATAACAGAGTTGGAAGGGATCATGAAGGTCTTCTAGTCCAACCCCCTGCTTAGGCAGGAAACTCTACACCTCTTCAGACAAATGATTGTCCAACATCTTCTTAAAAACTTCCAGTGATGGAGCATTCACAACTTCTGGAGGCAAGTTGTTTCACTAATTAATTGTTCTAGCTGTCAGGAAATTTCTCCTCAGTTCTAAGTTGCTTCTCTCCTTGATTAGTTTCCACCCATTGCTTCTTGTCCTACCCTCAGGTGCTTTGGAGAGTAGCTTGACTCCCTCTTCTTTGTGGCAGCCCCTCAAATATTTGAAGACTGCTATCATGTCTCCCCTGGTCCTTCTCTTCACTAGACTAGACATACCCAGTTCCCGCAACCGTTCTTCATATGTTTTAGCCTCCAGTCCCCTAATCCTCTTGGTTGCTCTTCTCTGCACTCTTTCCAGAGTCTCCACATCTTTTCTACATCATGGTGACCAAAACTGAATGCAAGATTCCAAGTGTGGCCTTACCGAGGCCTTATAAAGTGGTATCGTCTTCTCCTGCATTCTTTCAGCACTTACCAGAATATTGTTTTATATATTCTGAGGAACAGAAATGTTTAGAGGCCTGAAGGCTAAACCATACAATGAACAGTTAAGGGAACTAGTTATGTCTCGTCTATAGAAAAGAAGGATTATGAGAAGATATGATAGTAGTCTTCCAGTTTTGGAGATGCTGACACAAAGAAGAGGGCATAAACCTATTCTCCAGAGCTTGAAGGCAGAACAAGAAGCAATGAATGGAAATAAACTGAGGAGAGAACCAACGGTGGGTTTCACATTTTGTTAGCAGTGGTTGCCCCCCCATACACACACACACACACACACACACACACACACACACACCTTCCACACATGCACCCAGCCTTCCACGCATGTGCTTTGCTTTCATGCATGCCGTCCACACATTTGCCAGGCCTCAAAAATATGCCTAAATACGATTGCATAGATCCAGAGAGGGTGGATGGGCTGGTGAACTGGTCCAAACTGGCTGAATACCTCCTCTGGGAGAGAACCAATTGAGAAAAATGATGAATTTCCTGATAGTAAGAATAATGGAATAATCAATGGAATTAATTAATCAAGGAGAGAAGCTACCTAGAACTAAGGAGAAACTTCCTAAGAGTGAGAACAATTAACCAGTGGAACAGCTTGCCTCCAGAAGTTGTCGGTGGTTTTCAAAAATAGATTGGACAGCAATTTGACTGGGACGACATAAGGATTCTTTTCTTGGAGAGGAGGTTGGAATAGAAGACCTCCAAGGTCCCCTCCAACCACAGGTGGTATTCAGCCAGGTTCTGGAGAACTGGTAGCAGAAATTTTGAGTAGTTCGGAGAACTGGCAAATAGGCTGGCCCCTGCTGTCTCCCAGCCTCCCAACTAATCTTTTGTTGCCCTGAACAGGAGAACGGAGCTGGAAAGCAGGTTAGTGGGGTGGAGACGGAATGGAGATTTTGCAGTATCCTTCCCCTGGAGTGGAGAAGGAATGGGGATTTTGCAGTAACCTTCCCCCAGGAATGGGAGGGAATGGGGATTTTGCAGTATCCTTCCCCAGAAGTGGGAGGGAATGGAGATTTTGCAGTATCCTTCCCCAGGAGTGGGATGGAATGGGGATTTTGCAGTATCCTTCCCCTGCCATGCCCACAAAGCCACACCCACAGAACCGGTAGTAAAAAAAAATCGAATCCCACCACTGTTTCCCGCCCTCTGATTCTATGATTCTAATAGCTGGGGATGAAAGGGCCAATAAAGTAGAAGAGATTCGTTTGCCATTTTTCTCATTAAGAAAATGGAATAACTTCACAAAAAATTATTATAAAGTTGCCACGTTGAGGTGGAACAAACAAGTAATGTGACATTTCTGGGGTGGGAAAGAAACAGAACTATTTTAAGGCATAATTAACAATGAACAGATGGATATTCCCAGATCGGTCTTACCTGGATAAAGGACAGTTGGTCCTTCATTTTTGCATTCCGGGGGAAAAAAAAGAGATTTATCCAACTCTCGGAGATCCCTAGTTTAAACAATTCACTAATAATCTTTTATTATTCAGTTTCCAGCTTTCTGAACATTAACCCTTTACCTTCCTAACAATAACAATGAAGGACACAGTGGCTCAGTGGCTACTGTGCTTGTTGAAATAGGCTTTGAAATAGAGATGAGCCCCACCCCCTAGAGTCAGGAACGAGAAACACATTTGTGCAAAAGGAACCTTTACCTTCTTAACAATACACCTGACCAACGAGATGCAGTGTGAGTTTTTCAGGGTTGTATTGTGCGAAGGAATTGACAGGTAAAACGAAAGATACTTAGGGAGTCAGCTTGGCCTCGGGTTAAGGGTAGAAACCAGGAGACAGTGAATTTTAGTCCAGCCTTAGGCAGGAATGCTGGCTGGGTGACTTTGGGCCAACCACCAGGAGATGGTGAATCTTAGTCCCATTTTAGGCAAGATAGGCAGCTAGGTGTCTGAGCCAATCATCAGGAGATGGGTTTTTTTTTTTTTTTTGGTCATTTATAGGCCGCCCTTTTCCCTGAGGGGACTCAGGGCGGCTTACAATTCGTGGGAAGGAGTGCAAGACAAAACATAACATATGTGGATAAAATAAAATAAAACAGTAAAACACAACATTCATTCAACATTCGGGTGGGGTGTATGGAGATCTTATCCCCAGGCCTGACGGGATAGCCAGATCTTAAGGGCTATGCGTAAGGTCTGGACGGTGGTGAGGGTACGAATCTCCACGGGGAGATCGTTCCACAGGGTCGGAGCTGCTACTGAGAAGGCTCTCCTCTGCGTAGTCGCCAGTCGGCACTGACTGGCGGATGGAATTCGGAGGAGGCCTAATCTATGCGATCTGATGGGTCGAAGGGAGGTAATCGGCAGAAGGCGGTCTCTCAAGTACGCAGATCCACTACCATGGAGGGCTTTATGGGTGGTAAGTAGCACCTTGAAGCGCACCCGGAGATCAACAGGTAGCCAGCGCAGCTCGCGGAGGATAGGTGTTATGTGGGCGAACCGCGGTGCGCCCACAATCACTCGCGCGGCCGCATTCTGGACTAGCTGAAGTCGCCGGATGCTCTTCAAGGGCAGCCCCATGTAGAGCACATTGCAGTATTCCAGCCTGGCCTGGAATTGACAGGTAAAACGAAAGATACTTAGGGAGTCAGCTTGGCCTCGGGTTAAGGGTAGAAACCAGGAGACAGTGAGTTTTAGTCCTGCCTTAGGCATGAAAGCCAGCTGGGTGTCTTAGGGCCAATTAAAGATATACATCAAAGGGACATCTGTGTGCTTCCCTTCTTATCACTCTCTGTAGCCAAGCAGTGAAACCTTGTAGTGCCAAGTCAAGAAAATCAGTGGAGGGGAAAAAAGTGGTCCATTTTCAATACACAAACTCCAATCCACAAACCCTCCCAGCCTCCGAGCAGCGGTGATACCGTTGCAAATCTAATTTCTTTTGTTTCTTTTTTTGTATTTCAAGTTAGAAAAAAGAGTCCAGTCTTTAGAGAAATACCCACAGCAACGAAAGAGGAAAACTTTAGTCCATAGGTTACAGAGAACAATAAAAGAAAAAAAATAGAAGGAGGAAACTTAATCCATCCGTTTCAAAAGGCTGGCATAAATTCCATCCATCAAGATAGCATTTAAAAAGTAAGATAACTACTGTCCAAAACCATTCCAAACTTAATTCTGCCGCTTGATTCTTCTGTTGTCCAATTTAGATTAATTGCAAGTTTTTTATAGGCAGACTCTCTATTTAAAACAGTAAAAGTTCCTCACCAGCTGGAAACACTTTCTCTTTCCGTATCCTTCCGTTTTGGAGCCGCCCCGACTTCGTCAGCCTTGGATGGATTTTTTTGTCGCCGGCTTGAAGAACTTCTCTTGCCTCTATCGGGGACTTTGTGTTGTCCCTGGGGTCAGCAAGACGTATTCTTCCTGTTCACTGTCTCTTCAGGACGGTTTAGGTCTGATTAGACCACCTAGCGGCAAAAGTATTGGCTGTGGCCTCGGAGCATCGAGACCGCACATCCATATCGTCGTGACGTTGGCTCCTCCTCGCCACACCTATCCTTAAATACTGCTCACCTGCCTGGAACCCACACTGCATTTCGGACATTAAAAACATTAGATAGGGCCTATAGATATTTTACAAGAAGAGTACTCAACTCCTCTGCTCGTAATAAAATTCCGTATACCACCAGGCTTGAAATTTTAGGCCAGGATAACCCTGAGCTTGGTGCACAGGATTATCTGCCATAACATTCTATCTGGTAATAACTACTTTTACCTCAACCGCAATAACACAAGGGCTATCAATAGAGACGAACTAATCGTAATCCGTTCTAATCTTGAGTGCAGGAAAAACGATTTCAGCAACAGAGTAGTAAATGTGTGTGGAAGATCTTACCTGTTGTTCGTTCCTCTAACCCCCATAAACTGTCCACCGTGGACCTTACACATTTCTTAAGAGGTCCCTAAGGGGGCGTGCCTAAGCACAACAGTGTGCCTACCGTCCCTGTCCTACCATCCCCATTTCCATGTACCCTTTTTATGTGCTTCTGGTTATGTGTTTTGTATTTAATGTTATACATTTATTTGTGCCATCTTTCATGTGTTTTCATACTTGTTTCCTTGTACTTGTTGACCAATAAATAGATAAATAGATAGATAGATAGATAGATAGATAGATAGATAGATAGATAGATAGATAGATGGATGGATGGATGGATGGATGGATGGATGGATGGATAGATAGATAGATAGACAGATAGACAGACAGACAGACACATAAATAGATAGATAGATAGATAGATAGATAGATAGATAGATAGATAGATAGATAGATAGATAGATAGATGATAGATAGATAGATAGATAAATAAATAGATTGATAAATGAATAGATAAATAAATAAATAAATAAATAAATATAAGATAGATAGATAGATAGATAGATAGATAGATAGATAGATAGATAGATGAATAAATAAATGAATAGATAAATGACTAGCTAAATAAATAGATAAATAAATAGATAGATAGATAAATAAATAAATAGATATATAAATAGATAAATGAATAGATAAATAAATAAATATAAGATAGATAGATAGATAGATAGATAGATAGATAGATAGATAGATAGATGAATAGATAAATGACTAGCTAAATAAATAAATAAATAAATAAATAGATAGATAGATAAATAAATAAATAGATAGATAAATAAATAGATAAATAGATAGATAGATAGATAGATAGATAGATAGATGATTGATAGATAGATAGATAGATAGATAGATAGATAGATAGATAGATAGATACATAGATACATAGATACATAGATACATAGATACATAGATACATAGATACATAGATACATAGATACATAGATAAATAAATAAAGTTGCTTCTCTCCTTGATGAGTTTCCATCCATTGCTTCTTGTCCTGCCCTTTGTTGCTTTGGAGAACAGGCTGACCCCGATCTTCATTGGGGCAGCCCCTCAAATATTGGGACATTGCTATCATATCACCTTTACTCTAGTCCTTCTTTTCAAAAATCACACTCGCTTCATCTTTTCCATGCGTTCAGCAAATACAGTTTGAAGGTACCAATATAATCCATGAAGTTGATGTATTATATGAATAGAAGCCAAAACTCTGGTGTCCTTGCCAAGGACTTTGATGAAAACAGAGGTTCATCAGGAAGCATCAAACTGTTCTGAAATTAACACTGATTTAAATAAAACTAAGGAAAATAAACTATTGCGTGAAAGCGTCTGCCCCTTCCAGGATCGAGTGTTTGAAAATTTCAAACATGTTTTATTTTTTTATTTCATACACTGACCGCTGTTTTCTAAGAGAATCTACAGAGAGTATGATTTTCTTTCTTTCTTTCTTTCTTTCTTTCTTTCTTTCTTTCTTTCTTTCTTTCTTTCTTTCTTTCTTTCCTTCCTTCCTTCCTTCCTTCCTTCCTTCCTTCCTTCTTTCTTTCTTTCTTTCTTTCTTTCTTTCTCCAAAAAGGTTAGACGCCATTCCACAAATCAATACTCTACTAAATAAGATTCCAGTTTTAATCCTACTTGATCTCCAATTTCTTATAGTGTTAAAGTTCAAGGATTAATTTACCAACCTCTGGGAAGATGGTAGTGAGCAATTTGAAGGGCATAAACAAAATAATTATTTTTTTTTATGGTAGTCCTCGACATATAACCATTTGAGCCCAGAATTACGGTGGTAAACCATGGCAGTCAGTAAATGAGTTCCATGGGATCACACCTGATTTTTCAATTTTTTTTTTACAACGGTGGTTCAATGAATGTGGCAGTCATTAAGTGAGCACAGCGGTTGTTAACCAAACACTTCAGTCGGTAAGCAAATCCATTTTTACCCAATGGGTATTTTTTTGTTGGAAATAAAAACTAAACGTTGGTTTCCATTAAAAAAAGAAAAACATCATAAATCATGACAACGTGACTGCAGGATGTTGCAAACAGTCATAAATGTGGGTTTGTTGTCAAGTGTCCGAAATGTGATCATGTCACGTCAACATGGGGGAGGCTGAAGCTCCTCAGAACTTTGAAATCGGGTCATAAATAGTCCAGGGGTGGGGTTTCTTTCATAAGGTCCCTTTTCAAAGTCAATGACTACTTTCCCCCCTGGTTTGCCAAGCTAGTTATTTAGTTATTTAGTTATTTAGTTATTTAGTTATTTAGTTATTTAGTTATTTAGTTATTTAGTTATTTAGTTATTTAGTTATTTAGTTATTTAGTTATTTAGTTATTTAGTTATTTAGTTAGTTAGTTAGTTAGTTAGTTAGATAGTTAGTTAGTTAGATAGTTAGATAGTTAGATAGTTAGATAGTTAGATAGTTAGATAGTTAGTTCATTAATTAGTTGGTCAAACATGTACAAGATAACAGGTATAAGTATAAGCATGGAACATGAACACAGGAAATGAGTTCGAATAAATGGGGACAGTAGGACAGGGACGGAAGGCACGCTGGTGCGCTTATGCACGCCCCCTTTACGGACCTCTTAGGAATGGGGTGAGAGCCACAGTAGAGAGTTTAAGGTTGAAGCTGTGGGGGTTTGAGGATGTAACAACAGAGTCATTCCAGGCATTGACCACTCTGTTGCTGAAGTCGTATCTTCTGCAATCAAGTTTGGAGCAATTTACCTTGAGTTTGTATCTATTATTATTATTGAGATTGAAGCTGAAGTAGTCATTGACAGGTAGGACGTTATAGAAGATGATTTTGTGTACTATGCTAAGGTCAGACTGTAGGTGGAGTAATTCCAGGTTGTCCAAGCCCAAAATGAGCCTGGTGGCATAAGGGATTCCAGGCAGAAAGCCATTTTTTTTAATGTTGCCTTGTTACATTTGTGTTGCATTTGTGCTGATAAATAAATAAAGGGAGACTGAATGGCTTTCTGCCTGGATGGCTCCCAGGGTGAGCTGAAAGTCAGAAAAGAGAAGCAGTATGCTCCCTCCCATATTTGGGCATACCAGTGGTTGTGACACAATACATATCTATTTCCCTGGCTTAGCTGATAAAGGAGGAGAGCCTGTGGCTTAGTGGCTAACACAACTGCCTAATATGCAATACAGCCCAGGTTCGATTCCCAGGAAGGGTATGGCTAGCCGATGAGAGCTAAATAGCTTGAAATAGATCTATACTAATCTCCCTTTATTTATTTATCAGCACAAATGCTACACACACACACACACAGACACACAAACACACATGTATGTACACACAGACACATATATGCACACACACATACATACTGTATATGTATGTATGTACAGTACATATGTGTGTGTACATACATGTGTGTTTGTGTGTGTGTGTGTGTGTGTTCTGTATGCTGTATATGTAAATACAAATATTTTTATAACACTACAAGTTTGTGTCAGTGTCTCCAACCTTATTTGGACAGTTGCTGTGCTGTTCCCTGACAGAAATTTATTTTATTCTGTTAAATTTATTTTATTCTGTATTCTGTCTGAAAATTGTGAGGGTGCAGCCTTGGTGTGTGGCGTTTTCCATTCCTTCCATTTTTATGTCTGCTCAAAATTTGGGAAGGATTCCTCTGTCCTTCCCTCCAAAAAAGAAATGACATTAAAAAGTATCGCAGAGCAATATGTCAAAAGCAGACACCTTTGGTCTCCTACTCAAAGTTTTAATTTGATGGAGAATCACTGACCGAAGCGAATAAGGAGAGCACTAAATATTTGTGTTAAATAAATGCAAAGTCACAGCTTCGAGTTCCAATTTTCTTTCTCGGGAGTTCTTGCAGATTTTACCGAACTGTTGCTGTGGTCTTTTTTTCTTCTTCGAGTGTTGAATTAGTCTTGTTGACAATCACACCTTTCTAGGCTTTACATAATAGAAAAATATACAAAACTTATCCCCATGCAATTTTTAAGGATAAAAGAACAGGTCGAGAGGTTTAGCAAATATCTTCTAACAGCATCATTTATGTTTTCCTTCAGGGTATTTTTTTTAAAGTCCTTGTTATCCTAATCTGGTTTTGTCTGGTAACAATAGAGTGTGTTCCTCTTGTGAAGGAACTCTTATTTCGAAAATGTAATATAATACAATACATAATGCAATACAATATAAATAAAATGCATTGTTTATTATTTATTAGGATCGTTTATATGGCTTTCACGCTGACCCTGATCACTTTATAGAAATAAAACCTTAACTACGAAGCTGAATAAGCCACAACTCCATTGTTGACAACAATTAGACCAACAACTTGATAGGCTCTTAATCAGCCTGGGGTCCTCAGGTCCATTGATAGAAACAAGTCAAAAATGTGTCAAAGTAGGGACCAAACTTATCTCCACCAGGATGATGTTCCACAAGAAGAGAGTCACCACGGAGAAGGCCCTTCTTCTTGCTCCCAGCAGATGGATCTTCATAAGCGTGGGAACCATAATATATCCTGCCTCCCTGCTCTGGTGGGTTCAGTACATAAACTGGGAAAAGACCATTCTTAAACAATCTTACCCCAAAACATGTAGGGCATTAAAGGTGACAACTGGAACCTTGAATTGGACCTACAAGCAAATTGGAAATCAATGCAAGAGAGGTGACATAGATAAAATAATATAATAAGTCTGTGGTGTCAGGGTTCCGACGGATGCCCTAAATCAAATCATGAGCCTTGAGCCAAGCTTCAAAAGAAATCCAGTCATTTCTTAGGAGCAACATGTCAGTGAAGCCAGCTCTGACCCCATGTAATCTACGGCCTAATGATGGCCTGCTTCCCCCACTCCTCCCAGGGTGCATCATAAATCACGTTCTCCAATGGAGTACTTTCGTGGGCTGTAAGGATTACACCTCTCCAGCTGTTGCAGTTAACCTAGGATACAGCCCATTGGTGGGATTCAAACATTTTTACTACCAGTTCTGTGGGAGTGGCTTAGTGAGCATGGCAGGGGAAGGTTACTGCAAAATCTCCATTCCCACCCCACTCTAGGGGAAGGATACTGGGTTGAGTTTCAGGATGTTGCCTCCGGGGATGTGGGCAAGGCTATGCGAGCTGTGAGCGCCTCCACCTGTATACTGGACCCGTGTCCCTCCTGGCTGGTTGCCAACAGCAGTGAGGTGACACGAGGCTGGATCCAGGCGGTTGTTACCACCTCTCTTCGGGAGGGACACCTCCCCACCGCGCTGAAGGCGGCGGTGGTGAGACCCCTCCTGAAGAAACCGTCCTTGGATCCAGCAATTCTTAACAACTACCGTCCAGTCTCCAACCTCCCCTTTGTGGGGAAGGTTGTTGAGAAGGTGGTGGCCTTCCAGCTTCAGCGTACCTTGGAGGAAGCTAACTATCTTGACCCCTTCCAGTCTGGCTTCAGGCCCGGTTACAGCACAGAAACCGCTTTGGTCGCATTGACCGATGATCTCTGGAGAGCCAGAGATGGAGGCCATGCATCCATCCTGGTTCTCCTTGACCTCTCAGCGGCTTTCGATACCATCGACCATGGTATCCTTCTGCGACGACTGCGGGAGGTGGGAGTGGGAGGCACTGTTCTGCAGTGGTTCTCCTCCTACCTCTCGGACAGGTCGCAGTCGGTGTTGGTGGGGGGGCAGAGATCGTCCCCGAGGCCCCTTACTTGTGGGGTGCCGCAGGGTTCGGTCTTATCCCCCCTACTATTTAACATATACATGAAACCGCTGGGCGAGATCATTCGGAGGCACGGGATAAAATACCACCAATATGCGGACGATACACAGTTGTATCTGTCCGCCCCGTGCCAACTCAATGAAGCGGTGGAAGTGATGAACCGGGGCCTTGAGGCTGTTAAAGACTGGATGAGAGCTAACAAACTGGTGCTCAACCCGGAAAAGACCGAGTGGCTGTTGTGTTTTCCTCCCAAAAATTTGGTTAATGTTCCATCAATCAGGCTGGGGGGACAAAATTTATACCCCTCAGACAGGGTCCGCAACTTGGGAGTCCTCCTGGACCCACAGCTGAGTTTCGACCATCATTTGTCAGCTGTGACCAGGGGGGCATTTGCTCAGGTTCGCCTGATGCGCCAGTTGCGGCCCTACCTGAACCGGGAGGCTCTCACAACAGTCACTCGAGCCCTTGTGACCTCTAGGCTGGAATACTGCAACGTGCTCTACATGGGGCTGCCCTTGAAGAGCACCCGGAGACTTCAGCTAGTCCAGAATGCGGCCGCGCGAGTGATCGTGGGCGCACCACGGTTCGCCCACATAACACCGATCCTCCGTGAGCTGCGCTGGCTACCTGTTGATCTCCGGGTGCACTTCAAGGTCCTACTCACCACTCACAAAGCGCTCCATGGTAGTGCATCTGGCTATTTGAGAGACCGCCTTCTGCCAATTACCTCCCTGCGTCCCATCAGATCGCACAGGGTAGGCCTCCTCCGAATTCCATCCGCCAGTCAGTGCCGACTGGCGACTACGCGGAGGAGAGCCTTCTCAGTTGCAGCTCCGACGCTATGGAACAATCTCCCCGTGGAGATTCGCACCCTCACCACCGCCCAGGCCTTCCGCACGGCCCTTAAGATCTGGCTATCCCGTCAGGCCTGGGGATAAAAAAAAAACTTAGTTTGTCCCCTCCCGAATGGTGAATGAATGTTGTGCTCTATTTTTTAATATTATGTATTGTCTTATGTCTTTTGTCTTTGTACCCCCCCTTCCCCGTGTTTTGTAAGCCGCCCTGAGTCCCCTCAGGGAAAAGGGCGGCCTATAAATTATAATAAACAAACAAACAAACATTAAACAAACATCCCCATTTCCTCCTCACTCCAGGGGAAGGATACTGCAAAATCCCCATTCCCTCCCCACTCCAGGGGAAGGATACTGCAAAATCGCCATTCCCACCCTACTCCAGGGGAAGGATACTGCAAAATCTCCATTCCCTCCCCACTCCAGGAGAATGATATTGCAAAATTTCCATTCCCTCCCCACTCCAGGGGAAGGATACTGCAAAATCCCCATTTCCTCCCGATCAGCTGAGACTTGGGAGGCAGAGAATAGCTGGCTGTGGGGCCAGTCAGAGGTGGTATTTATTGGTGCTCTAAACTACTCAAAATTTCTGCAACTCCAGAACTGGTGAGAACCTGCTTAATACCACTTCTGCCACAGCCTTAAGAAAGGTATGCGTGAAATGTGCTTCTGGTTGTGGCTGTCGTGCTGCCCCATCAGTTTAGCCCCCCTCCTGCCTATGGCAATGGGAGAGTAGGCCAGGGATGCTTTTCAAGTTGACATGTGGGCTCCTTGGTGGTCTCTGAATTTGGTAGCTTTCTTGCAGATGTTTCATTACACAACTGGGTAACTGAACTAATCTACTGATGAGGTTACCTACTTGGGTCATGAAATGTCTGCCAGAAAACAACTAAGCTCAGAGAGCACCAAGGACCCCACAATTGTCATCATCATCATCCTCTTCCTCCACTTCCTCCTTGTTCTCCTCCACTTCCTCAGTCTCCTCCTACTCACTCTTCTCCTCCTCCTTGTTTTCCTCCTCCTTCTCCTTGTTCTGCTCCTCTTCATTCTTCTTGTTCTCCTCCTCCTCCTCCTCCTCCTCCTCCTCCTCCTCCTCCTCCTCCTCCTTCTCATTTCCTTCCAGCACTGATGATGTTAGCTAGTTTAGAAAATGAAACATCTGTAAGAAAACACTCAAGATCAGAGAACACCAAGGTCCCTTCATTTCAACCCACAGCTACAGATATTCTCCTTTCTAGCATGGATGATGTTACCTAGTTGGGTAATAAGATGCAAACCATCAAACCTAGAGAGCACCAAGGACACCACAGTTCAAACTCGAGCCACAAATATTCTGTAATAGTCTTCCGATGATGTCCCAGCCAGTCAGGAATGGCATAATGGAGCATGGTTGCATGAGTAACTAGCCAATTAGGTGTGACTAGATGACAGTTGTGTTGGTTTAGCAATATTCCATGTCAATAATTATTCTAATAATCACGTTCCCCATATCAAAATAGCCATATTTGTCTGCAACAACTATGATGAAGAAAACAAAGAAGAATCTTTGGATTACAAGTCAATAAAAAATTGGCGATTCTTTCTTGAAAGAATCTTTGGATGAATCCCGTTTGCTCCTCTTAAAAAAATTATATGGAGATAAATGAGGCTTTAAAAATGAAGCATTCATTTTAAGGAACCCTGATCTTACCCACCACAAGGGAACATTACAAATTGCACAATTAAAGGAAGTATACAGGAGAATCGCTATGAATCAATGAGGTGCAATTTTAATTGTCTTGGAGCCAAACAGTAGGGAGGGATGTGATTGAGGATGAAATCAAGGAAGCAAGAAGTATTATGACTTTCTGGGGAAAAAAATATTTGGCCTACAATTCTATTTGAATTCACTGTGGAAAGAATCCAAAAAGAAAAAAAAGGAAAGTAAAGTAACTGCAGGAAAACAGCCAAGCTCAGGGCCACCAAGGACAAAGGAAGGAAGGAAGGAAGGAAGGAAGGAAGGAAGGAAGGAAGGAAGGAAAAAGGATAAACAGGAAGGGAAGGAAGGAAGAAGGAAAGGAAAAAGGAAATGGAGAAAAGGAAGGAGGAGAAGGAGGGAGGGAAGGAAGGAAGATAGGAAGATAGGAAAGAAGGAGGGAGGCGAGAAGGAGGGAAGAAAGGGAGGATGGATACAGGAAGGAAATGAAGGAAGGAGTGAGGGAGGGAAGGAAAATGATAAACAGGAAGGGAAGGGAAGGAAGGAAGGAAGGAAGGAAGGATGGATGGATGGATGGATGGATACAGGAAGGAAATGAAGGAAGGAGGGAAGGAGGGAAGGAAAAAGGATAAACAGGAAGGGAAGGAAGGAAGAAGGACAGGAAAAAGGAAATGGAGAAAA
>NC_045548.1:77427617-77472617 GCF_009769535.1 Thamnophis elegans | reverse complement strand
GGTAGGTAGGTAGGTAGGTAGGTAGGTAGGTAGGTAGGTAGGTAGGTAGGTAGGTAGATAGATAGATAGATAGATAGATAGATAGATAGATAGATAGATAGATAGATAGATAGATAGATAGATATGATAGATATAGATAGATAGATAGATAGATAGATAGATAGATAGATAGATAGATAGATAGATAGATATGATAGATAGATAGATAGATAGATAAGATGAGTAGATAGATAGATAGATATGATAGATATAGATAGATAGATAGATAGATAGATAGATAGATAGATAGATAGATAGATAGATAGATGATAGATAGATAAGATGAGTAGATAGATAGATAGATAGATAGATAGATAGATAGATATGATAGATATAGATAGATAGATAGATAGATAGATAGATAGATAGATAGATAGATAGATAGATAGATAGATATGATAGATAGATAGATAGATAGAGATAGATAGATAGATAGATAGATTAGATAGATAGATAGATAGATAGATAAGATGAGTAGATAGATAGATAGATAGATAGATAGATAGATAGATAGATAGATAGATAGATAGATAGATAGATAGATATGATAAATAGATAGATAGATAGATAGATAGATAGATAGATAGATAGATAGATAGATAGATAGATAGATAGATAGATAGATATGATAAATAGATAGATAGATAGATAGATAGATAGATAGATAGATAGATATGATAGATAGATAGATAGATGATAGATAGATAGATAGATAGATAGATAGATAGATAGATAGATAGATAGATAGATAGATAGATCACGATGAAAATTCTTTAATTCCACAATATATGGACAGACTTAACCATAGTTTCAACTGGGAAACTGTGATCATTCTAGACCAAGCCAAGTTCAAAAATGCTAGAGAATATCTGAAAGCCCGGGATTCTGTTCCGAAGAAGCTTCTTGGATGAGAAGCGAAACATCTTCAAAACAACAACAACAACAACGCAAAGGAAGTCCTGCTGACTTTTGAAAAAAAGCCCTTTTCGGACAACCATGACCTGGAGGACTGAGAATCTCCATAGATATCTAGTGATGCACTTTGAGAGGGTGGGGGGAAACACCCTTTGAAGGGTGCATGAGTATGAATGGATTTCTAGAAACTTTGCAGAACTGGGAGAAGCTTCCTGGGTGAGAAGAGAAAGGTCTTCAGAGAAAAACCCAAGAAAGGCCACTTGCCTCTTGAAAAAAAACACCTTTGGGACAACCATGACCTGGATGGTGAAGAAGGTCCATAGACCAGTGTTTCTCAACCTTAGCAACTTGAAGATGTCTGGACTTCAACTCCCAGCGAATGCTGGCTGGGGAATTCTGGGAGTTGAAGTCCGGACATCTTCAAGTTGCCAAGGTTGGGAAACACTGCCATAGACGGCCATCTGAAGAGTCAGAACAGTAGAGCAATAGCAGTTAGATTTATATACCGCTTCACAGGGCTTTCAGCCCTCTCTAAGCAGTTTACAGAGTCAGCATATTTGCCCCCAACAACAATCCGGGTCCTCATTTCACCCACCTCGGAAGGATGGAAGGCTGAGTCAACCCTGAGCCGGTGAGATTTGAACAGCCGAACTGCAGAACTGCAGTCAGCTGAAGTAGCCTGCAGTGCTGCATTTAACCACTGCGCCACCTTGGCTCTAACAGAACAGGCATGGAAGATCTCTTCCTCATTGAACTGCTACCCAACAAACGCTACCTTTGAATTTGGAGATGACTCTCAACTTTCAGTCCAAGTTGCTTCAACAGCAGCCTGCATTAAAAGTCTGCGGTTGAGATTTGCTTGGCAAGCAGGCAAGCCTTGGAAATTAAACCAATAAATCATAGGGGCACCCTTCTACAACAATAGCAATATAATAATAATATAACGGCCGATGGCCAACAAATCTCGAATAACCAACACCTCTCAAATATCGCATGCCTGATTTATTCTAATACACGATTAGAAACTTAAAATATGAGAGGACATTTCATACCTCATTTGCTGTCACTGATTTATGAGACTGTAATGTTTTCTGCCCGGCTGTTGTGGAGGTGGAAAAGTGGTGAACGTTCGAAGACAGGGGACTCACAGAGGCCTCCCCCTTCATCTCCTTGAACCCCTCAAAAATAGGGGCATTTTTCTCTGCCCGAGAAAGATTCAGAGGGGTGTTTAATCAAAAGTGGGACACTGGCAAAGTGGCTCAGTGGCTAAGACTCTGAGATTGTCGATCAGAAAGGTCAGCAGTTTGGCGGTTCGAATCCCTAGCGCCGCGTAACGGAGTGAGCTCCTGTTACTTGTCCCAGCTTCTGCCAACCTAGCAGTTCGAAAGCATGTAAAAATGCCAGTAGAAAAATAGGAGCCACCTTTGGTGGGAAGGTAACAGCGTTCCATACACCTTTGGTGTTTAGTCATGCCGGCCACATGACCACGGAGACGTCTTCGGACAGCGCTGGCTCTTCGGCTTTGAAATGAAGATGAGCAATAGCAGTTAGACTTATATACTGCTTCATAGGGCTTTCAGCCCTCTCTAAGCGGTTTACAGAGTCAGCATATCGCCCCCACAGTCTGGGTCCTCATTTCACCCACCTCGGAAGGATGGAAGGCTGAGTCAACCTTGAGCCGGTGAGATTAGAACCGCTGAACTGCAGATAACAGTCAGCTGAAGTGGCCTGCAGTACTGCACCCTAACCACTGCCCCACCTCGGCTCTGCCCTCTAGAGTCAGGAATGACTAGCACATATGTGCAAAGGGAACCTTGATCTTTACCTTAATCAAAAGAGATCCGATCTAGAATTAAAGAGAAATTTCCTGGACCATTAATCAGTAGAATGACTTGTATCCAGAAGTTCATCATTGGAGGTTTTCAAGAAAACACTGGGCAGCCATTTCTCCAGAATCATATAAAGTGGAGACTAAAACATATGAAGAATGGCTGCAGGATTTGGGTTTGAGTAGCCTACAGGAAAGAAGAATTAGGGGTGACATGATAGTTGTGTTCCAGTATTTGAGGGGCTGCCACAAAGAAAAGGAGGTCAAATTATTCTCCAAAGCACCTGAAGGCAGGACAGGAAGCTGTGGATGGAAACTAAACTCCTGAAATTAAGGCAAAACTTCCTAACAGTGAGGACAAATAACCAGTGGAATAGCTTGCCACCAGAAATTGTGGGTGCTCCATTACTGGAGGTTTTTAAGAAGAGGCTAGGCAGCCACTTATCTGAAATAGTATAGATTCTCCTGCTTGAGCAGGGGGCTGGATTAGAAGACCTCCAAGGTCCCTTTCTATTCTATTCTATTCATTTCTCTTCCATTCTATTCATTTCTTTTCCATTTCATTCTTCTCTTTATTATTCTATTCTGTTCTGTTCTATTTCTCTTTTCTCTTCTCTTCTCTTCTCTTCTCTTCTATTTCTCTTCCATTCCATTGCATTCAATTTTCTCTTGATTATTCTATTCTACCCTATTCCTATTCCTATTCTATTCATTTCTCTTCCATTCTATTCATTTCTCTCCATTTCATTGTTCTCTTTTTTATTCTGTTCTGTTCTATTTCTCTTTTCTTTTCTCTTCTCTTCTATTTCTCTTCCATTCCATTCCATTTTCTCTTGATTATTCTATTCCACCTCATTCCTATTCTATTCTATTCTATTCCATTTTCTCTTTATTATTCTATTCTACCCTATTCCTATTCTATCCTATTCCATTCCATTCCATTCCATTTTCTCTTTATTATTCTATTCTACCCTATTCCTATTCCTATTCTATTCTATTCTATTCTATTCTATTCCATTCCATTCTAAAAACTCCATGGTCCCTTCCAACTCTGTTATTCTGTATATTCCAAATCCCCCAACTTATTTCAAAACTAATCCAGTCCCACCACCATCTCTAGTTAGAGGAAGTTGTTACAACTATCCCTCATGCCTTCTTTGACTTTTGGAGAATTTTTTTTTAAGAGCAGACTCTGGCCCATCACCACATCCTTCAATTGAACAAATGCTCTTCCCTTCTTATTCCCGTATCACTTTTATCAAATGAGCCTGAGTTTAAATATTATCAGAAAGGAAGAGAAATTGCTCACTCTGTTTAGTTTTCCCAACAGAGCAGATAAATACCTAAAATGCAAAGAAAGATGCTGAGACCATAGAAAATGTCAGAGGAGAACAACAAAAAGCATTGCAAGACTGGAAGCTAAATTGCACGATGAATGATATGATGAATGATAGAATTCTTTATTGGCTAAGTGTGGTTGGGCACCCAAGGAATTTGTCTTTGGTGCAGACGCTCTCAGGGTACATAAAGAAAAATATAATAAAATGCATTCATCAAGGATCATAAGAGACAACACTTAGTGATAGCCATAGGTTACTAATAAGCTATCAAATCGTACTAGGAAACAAATAAAAACAATATAAATTGAAAGATACAAACAACATGATTATAGCCACAAGTAAGAAGATATAGGTAATAACACGTAATAGTAATACATTCTTAGTAAATTATTGACAGGGTTGAGGGAATGAGTTGCTTAGCAGAGTGATGGCGTTCAGGGGGGGAAACTGTCCTTGTGTCTAGTTGTTGGTGTGCAGTACCCTATAGTGTCATTTGAGGGTAGAAGTTGAACCAATTTATGTCCAGGATGTGGAGGGGTCTGTAAATATTTTCACTCTTTTTGACTCCTGCAGTGTACAGGTCCTCAACGGAAGGCAGGTTGGTAGCAATAGTTTTTTCTGCAGTTCTGATTATCCATTGAAGTCCGTGTCTGTCTTGTTTGATTGAAAAGCCAAACCAGACAGTTATGGAGGTGCCGATGACAGACTCAATCATTCCTCTGTAGAACTGAATCAGCAGTGCTTGGCGCAGTTTGAGCTTCCTGAGTTGATCCAGAAAGAAGGGATGGTATGTCCAGTCTAGTGAAGAGGAGAGGAACATGATAGCAGTCTTCCAATTTCTCAGGGGCTGCCACAAAGAAGAGGGAGTCAAACTATTCTCCAAAGCACCTGAAGGCAGGACAAGAAGCAATGGGTGGAAACCAAGCAAGGAGAGAAGCAACTTAGAACTAAGGAAAAACTTCCGGACAGTTAGAACAATTAATCAGTGGAACAACTTGCCTCCAGAAGTTGTGAATCAATACTGGAGGGTTTTAAAGAAAAGCTTGGACAACCCTTTGTCTGGAATGGTAAAGGGTCTCCTGCATGAGCAGGAGGGTTGGACTAGATCAGGGGTCACCAATCTTTCGGACCTCAGGGACCATTCACTTCATAATTTTAAACCCTACAGACCACTAATATGAGCTGCCTAATGACTGTCTGAGTGGGTGTGGCTAGGTGGTCATGTGACTGGGTGGGCGTGGCCAACTCGATGTCACTCACATCAAGGGGGGCCTTGCCGGCCTCTGCTCGCCCCCCCCCCCTCCCAGCCACTCCTCACCTGCCCACCTGGGCTCCTTAGGGTCCCAATAGGGAGCAGTTGCTGGAGCTAAGCACCCACCAGGAGAAAGAGTTGGCAAATAGGCTCAGTTCAAATTGGATCTGACCGAGGAGGAGGCACAGCAGAAGCATCTCACTGAGGACTAGGAGCATGGGCTTTCCAAGGAGAGGGAAGACCTGCGGGGTACCTGCAAGGCCAGGTACCAGTGCCTGGAGGCTCAGTGGGCTGAGATGGTCAGCCAGTTCCAGGCCATGATGCAGCCCCACTGGAACGAGGCCTCTGGCTCTTCACCACCTGCGGCTCTTCCCTCCAGCCTTCACCTAAAGCCCCACACTAGGAGGCTGAAGGAGACCCCTAGTTGGAATTTCTGCCCCCCCTCTGACCCACACAAAAAGACCCCAAAGGGGGAGACTCTCTGCAGCAACACAAGCGTCCATTGCACATATCTGTCCCAGGGGCCGTAGTTTGAGGACCCCTGATTGAGTGCAATATAAAAAATGCAAATAATTTTTCTGCAGACCACCAGTTGGTGACCACTGGACTAGAAGACCTCCAAGATCCCTTCCAACTCTGTTATTCTGATGATCTTGAGTCCGTGTTGATTCCGTGTTCTTTGTGTAAGTGTTGGAACCTGTGTGAAAATAATAACAACTTAATGCAGTTCTCTGAAGAGGTTTATTTTAGAACTACTGTAAAATGTGTTCCTTCCAGGTTTCTAAAAACGGAGAGTCATTTCTGGAAATGAGCATGGAGAAAATCCTCCAGTACTTTAAGCAGTTTGAAGAAAACAAGTTTTGAAGAAATCTGGGGAGTCGGTTGCTCTGTTTCCCTTTTTTATTTTCTGAAATGCCTCAAATTGATATGTGACAATAGAATATTTGTCACTCGGGGGTTTGAAATGTAGGATCCTTGTTTGGTTGTTTTCTTGCAAACATTTCATTACCCAACTAGATAACATCATCCATGCTAGAAGGGAGAGGGCTTTGTTCTCTTTATATAATGCCCGCTAAACTCCAAGTTTAATACTAGACCAACAATCAAGAACTAAACAATACCCCAATCAAGGAACTGCCAACTCAGACAAATAGGTTAACAGCAAATAGCAGCCTAATCACTGTCAGGAAAAAATCTGTCAATAAACAGATTAAAAACATTAAATGGAGAGCAAACACCACAAACTTTTAGCGCTAATGATGTTATCTATTTGGGTAATGAAACATCTACAGGAAAACAAACAAGCTGTGAGAGAATTAAGGACCCCACAGTCCTCCTCCTCCTCCTCCTCCTCCTCCTCATCATCATCATCATCATCATCATCATCCTCTTTCTCTCCATAAACCCCCTCCCACGTTTTCCTGCCTAAGCAGGAGGTCAGGCTAGAAGACCTCCAGGGTCCCTTCCAACTCTGTTATTCTATTCTGTTCTATTCCATTCCATTCCATTCTAGCACTGATGTTGTTATCTATTTGGGTAATGAAACATCTACAGGAAAACAAACAAGCTGTGAGAGAACTAAGGACCCCACAGTCGTTGTCGTCGTCGTCGTCCTCCTCCTCCTCCTCCTCCTCCTCATCATCATCATCCTTTTTCTCTCCACAAACCCCCTCCCACGTTTTCCTGCCTAAGCAGGAGGTCAGGCTAGAAGACCTCCAGGGTCCCTTCCAACTCTGTTATTCTGTTCTATTCTATTCCATTCCATTCTAGCACTGATGTTGTTATCTATTTGGGTAATGAAACATCTACAGGAAAACAAACAAGCTGTGAGAGAACTAAGGACCCCACAGTCGTTGTCGTCGTCGTCGTCCTCCTCCTCCTCCTCCTCCTCATCATCATCATCCTTTTTCTCTCCACAAACCCCCTCCCACGTTTTCCTGCCTAAGCAGGAGGTCAGGCTAGAAGACCTCCAGGGTCCCTTCCAACTCTGTTATTCTGTTCTATTCTATTCCATTCCATTCTAGCACTGATGTTGTTATCTATTTGGGTAATGAAACATCTACAGGAAAACAAACAAGCTGTGAGAGAACTAAGGACCCCACAGTCATTGTCGTCGTCCTCCTCCTCCTCCTCCTCCTCATCATCATCATCATCATCCTCTTTCTCTCCACAAACCCCCTCCCACGTTTTCCTGCCTAAGCAGGAGGTCAGGCTAGAAGACCTCCAGGGTCCCTTCCAAATCTGTTATTCTATTCTATTCTATTCTATTCTATTCTATTCTATTCTATTCTATTCCATTCCATTCCATTCCGTTCTAGCACTGATGTTGTTATCTATTTGGGTAATGAAACATCTACAGGAAAACAAACAAGCTGTGAGAGAACTAAGGACCCCACAGTCGTTGTCGTCGTCGTCGTCGTCCTCCTCCTCCTCCTCCTCCTCATCATCATCATCATCCTCTTTCTCTCCACAAACCCCCTCCCACGTTTTCCTGCCTAAGCAGGAGGTCAGGCTAGAAGACCTCCAGGGTCCCTTCCAACTCTGTTATTCTATTCTGTTCTATTCTATTCCATTCCATTCTAGCACTGATGTTGTTATCTATTTGGGTAATGAAACATCTACAGGAAAACAAGCAAGCTGTGAGAACTAAGGACCCCACAGTCCTCCTCATCATCATCATCATCCTCTTTCTCTCCACAAACCCCCTCCCACATTTTCCTGCCTAAGCAGGAGGTCAGGCTAGAAGACCTCCAGGGTCCCTTCCAAATCTGTTATTCTATTCTATTCTATTCTATTCCATTCCATTCCGTTCTAGCACTGATGTTGTTATCTATTTGGGTAATGAAACATCTACAGGAAAACAAACAAGCTGTTAGAGAATTAAGGACCCCACAGTTCTCCTTCTCCTCCTCCTCCTCCTCCTCCTCATCATCATCATCATCATCATCATCCTTTTTCTCTCCACAAACCCCCTCCCACGTTTTCCTGCCTAAGCAGGAGGTCAGGCTAGAAGACCTCCAGGGTCCCTTCCAACTCTGTTATTCTGTTCTATTCTATTCCATTCCATTCTAGCACTGATGTTGTTATCTATTTGGGTAATGAAACATCTACATGAAAACAATCAAGCTCGGAGAGCACCAAGGACCTCACAGTCCTCCCCCCCTCCCTCCCCACCTCTTGCTCCTCCTCCTCATCTCCACAAACCCCACTCCCTTCTAGCTCTGATGATGTTACCTAGTTGGGTAATGAAAAGATCTTCAAGAAAACAGAGAGCACCAAAGCCCTCTTATGCCTCAAATTTTCTTTCGCTCGCTGTTCCCCATTTAGCTTGCAGTAAAATGGCCTTTTTTTTTGGCCTATAGACGTTTCAATGCAAGAAAATGGATACCCATAAAATTAGAGCTCAGGATAATAATTGAAATTATTTATGGATGAGATTGAAAGTAGAAGTGACATGATCACATTTTGGGTGTTTGGACAGAGGAGCAATCAAGATGACTTGGAATTAATTTCAAAAAGAATATTAAATGTCATTACCTCAGAAAGGTGTAAGTAGAATATATCACTTCAGCTCTTCTCTTTTACCCAGTAACAGAAATGGATAATTCTGGAATGAGGTTGGACTGATGTTAGTTAATGGATCTTTTTTTCCCCCCCTATCAAATAATTAAAAATGATACACTCTGATTCTGAACTTCAGAGAAAACTGGGTTGAGACGTTGCAACAGAAGATAACTATGGTTGCTGCATTGTGCACATATTTATTTATTTGTTTGTTTCTTTATATTCTGCTTTTATTGTTTCGACAAATAGTTCAAGATGGCGAGTATATCCAACATATCTTCTTCCTCCTGTTTTCCTCACAACAACAATGTTGTGAGGTGAGTTGGGCTGAGAGAAAACAACTGGTCCAAACCCAGCCAGTTTTTATGCCTCAGTCGGGACTAGAACTCACAGTCTCCTGTTTATTGACCCAAAGTCACCCAGCCATTTTTCATGCCTCAGGTGGAACTAGAATTCACAGCCTCCTGTTTATCGACCCAAAGTCACCCAGCCAGTTTTCATGCCTCAGGTGGAACTAGAATTCACAGTCTCCTGTTTATTGACTCAAAGACACCCAGCCAGTTTTCATGCCTCAGGTGGAACTAGAATTCACAGTCTCCTGTTTATCGACCCAAAGTCACCCAGCCAGTTTTCATGCTTCAGGTGGAACTAAAATTCACAGTCTCCTGTTTATTGACTCAAAGTCACTCAGCCAGTTTTCATGCCTCAGGTGGAACTAGAATTCACAGCCTCCTGTTTATCGACCCAAAGTCACCCAGCCAGTTTTCATGCCTCAGGTGGAACTAAAATTCACAGTCTCCTGTTTATTGACTCAAAGTCACCCAGCCAGTTTTCATGCCTCAGGTGGAACTAGAATTCACAGTCTCCTGTTTATTGACTCAAAGACACCCAGCCAGTTTTCATGCCTCAGGTGGAACTAGAATTCACAGGCTCCTGTTTATCGACCCAAAGTCACCCAGCCAGTTTTCATGCCGCAGGTGGAACTAGAATTCACAGTCTCCTGTTTATCGACCCAAAGTCACCCAGCCAGTTTTCATGCTTGAAGCGGGACTAGAATTCACAGTCTCCGGTTTATCGACCCCAAATCACCCAGCCAGTTTTCATGCCGCAGGTGGAACTAGAATTCACAGCCTCCTGTATATCAACCCAAAGTCACCCAGCCAGTTTTCATGCCGCAGGTGGAACTAGAATTCACAGTCTTCTGTGTATTGACCTAAAGTCACCCAGCCAGTTTTCATGCCTCAAGTGGTTTTATAAATATGAGCTTGATAGTGTAGAATAATCATATCCAAGGACCAGTGGTGGGTTTCAAAAAATTTTGGAGCCTCTTCTGTAGGTGTGGCCTGCTTTCCGGGTCCACTGGTGGAACCTCTTCTAACTGGTTCGGAAGATTTGACGAACCGGTTCTACCGAATAGGTGCGAACTAGTAGGAACCCACTTCTGGCTGAAGTCCTACCATCTTCTTCTTCTTTTCCCAGGACTTTCAACCACCGCTGAGTGAGGGGATAAATTGCAAAGTTGGACACCTCCCAGAATGAAATCCTCCATGTGTGTTTGGAGTAGCTGTCAAAGCTAATCATTGCAACATTCAATCAGAGCTTCTGCTGATAGAAAGACTCACCCATAGCCATCTGTGAAATTACATCTTGCTGCTTGCTTGGAGGAAACTTTAAATGTTTACTCCTTAAGACAGCAAACAAACCACTTTTGCCTCCTGTTTTTTTTTAAAACAACCTGGTGTTGCATTGAGGAACATTTAACAATATATTATGTCTTTCTCTGGCCAGAAAGCTCCCTCTGGTTCTTTCTCCATAAGTGGAACTTGGCAGGGATGATTTTAATCAGTGTTTGGATTCCAAAGAACATATGCTAGGATTAAGCTTATATTAAGGAGAGATCAGATCTGCTCCAGGTAGGCCCCTTAGGAAAGGAAGACCCTCGACTTCATTTGGTTGAAGTGAGAGGTTCTTTTGCTAAAAGATTCTGGTTGTAGCAAATTCAGACTAGAACTAAGTTTCCCGTGTGGAAAAGATACAAAATATTTCCCCTTATCTGAGCCCTCCCCACACAACCAGTCTGTCTTCAGCCAATGTGTTTTGAATGAAGTGTGCTGGAGTGGAGTAGAATATGGAATAAAGAATAGAGTAGGGTAGAGTAGAGTAGAGTAGAGTAGAGTAGAGTAGAGTAGAGTAGAGTAGAGTAGATTATTGAATAAAATATGGAATAAAAAATAATACAATAGGATAGGATAGGATAGGATAGGATAGGATAGGATAGGATAGGATAGGATCGGATCGGATCGGATCGGATAGGATAGGATAGGATAGGACAGTGGTTCACAAACTTGGCAACTTTAAGACTTGTGGACTTCAACTCCCAGAATTCTCCAGCCAGCAGAGCGGGGGGGGCGCATGCCTGGGGGTGCTTGCATTGCATTTTGGGGGTTTGTGTGTGTGTGGGGGCTGCATCTGATTTTGGGTCTGGAAAACCTCCTGCACCAACCTAGAAACCAAAAATGGGCGAAGGGGAGGGGAGTACATTCGCGGCGGGGTGCATGCTTGGGAGCGGAGCCCATGCATGGGCTGTGGGGAGCATGCGCAGAGGGCACTCACATTGCATTTTGGGGTTGCCTACACACGCACACTTTGGCCACTCAAGTAGCCATTACTGGTCTACAACACTGTGGCCAATTCGCCCCATGGCCAACTTACCCCAGCGTTGGAAAGCACCAATTTTTTTTTCTTTTAATTTATTGCCGGCTTCTTCTGTAAGAACCCGATTTTGAGAACTTTTATTACTATGAAAAGAAACTCCAGGCTTATTTGCTTTTTGCTTTAAGCGAGAAGCAATTTTACTATTTCAACAGCCACTCAACCCAATGCACCTGTCACATGGTGATCCTTTCACACATTAAAGGTGTGAAGACAACACACTTGAACAATCCCCTTGACCTACTTGGATATGTGTTTCCGAGAATTGATCAGGTCAAGAGGAATACAACGCCGTCCTTGACAATTCAGCCCATCTTTCTGTTGCTAAGCGAGACGGTTGTTAAGGGAGTGTGGTAGCCCCGTTTTACGACCTCTCTTGCCACCCTTGTTAATTGAAACGCTGCGGTTGTTAAGTCAGTAACACAGTTGTTGTGTCAATCTGGTTTGTGCTTGTCAGAAGGCTGATGACATGACCCCAGGACATGGAAACTGTCAATAAGTACATGCCAGTTGCCTAGCATACAAATTTTGATCACAGGACCATGGGGAGGCTGTAATGGTCATAAGTATGAAAACAATCATAAGTCACTTTCCCAGTGTTGTTGTAACTTCAAACGATCACTAAAGTTAGGCACAACCTGTTTTCATTTCTTCCTTTCTTTTTCAATTCAATGATTTTTTTTTTCTGATTGCTTATTTAGTATCCTAGGACTATCACTAAGTGTTGTATCTTATGATTCATGATGAATATATTTATGATGACTATGATCATGATTTATCACTTGTAGCTTTTGTGTATATGAGAGCATTTGCACCAAAGGCAAATTCCTTGTGTGTCCTATCACACTTGACCAATAAAGAATTCTATTCTATTCCATTCTATTCCATTAATTCTTTATTATTCTATTCTATTCTGTTCTATTCCATTCCATTAATTCTTTATTATTCTATTCCATTCCATTCCATTAATTCTTTATTATTCTATTCTATTCTGTTCTATTCCATTCCATTAATTCTTTATTATTCTATTCCATTCCATTCCATTAATTCTTTATTATTCTATTCTGTTCCATTCCATTCCATTCCATTAATTCTTTATTATTCTATTATATTCTATTCCATTCCATTAATTCTTTATTATTCTATTCTGTTCTATTCCATTCCATTCCATTAATTCTTTATTATTCTATTCTATTCTATTCCATTCCATTAATTCTTTATTATTCTATTCTGTTCCATTCCATTAATTCTTTATTATTCTATTCTATTTACTAGAATTCAAAAAAATAGTTGAAATTGGTTGTTGGAAATGGATATGTCTCATTTAATGAAAAAGAAGGACTAGAGGTGAAATGATAGCAGTGTTCCAATATTTGAAGGGCTTCCCCAAAGAAGAGGAAGTCAAACTATTCTCCAAAGCACCCGAGGACAGGACAAGAAGCAATGGGTGGAAACTAATCAAGGAGAGAAGCCACTTAGAACTAAGGAGAAATTTCCTCAGAGAGCAATTCATCAGTGGAACCACTTGCCTCCAGACTATGTGGGTGCTTCATCACTGGAGGTTTTTAAGAAGAGATTGGGCAAGCATTTGTCTGAAATGGAAAAGGATTTTCTGCTTGAGCAGGGGGTTGGACTAGAAGACCTCCAACGTCCCTTCCAACTCGGTTATTCTCTTATTTTTATTGACTATCCCAATAGCCTTTATATCCATTTATATTTCAATATTCATTTAACTTTCTATTCTTTCTCTCCTGGATAAATTCATTATCAGGAGCAACATAATAGGAGTTTTATTTTTGCCAGCAAAAAAAAAAAAAAATCTGATATCCCCTTTTTCAACTACCCCCCCCCTTTTTTTTTTTGAATGGCACACATTTTTATGAGCTTTCAAACTTCGGATTTTTAACCAAGAGAGAGGAACTGATTGAAGACGGGAAGATGATTGCAACTTTGGGAAGAAATGTCTTGATATGAAGAAAAGGAGAAAGAACGTTGAGTCAGATTGAAGTCCTGGATTTCAGCAGAGCAGATATGATTACCAGATGGAATATAGATCATATTCTATGACTTGAAATCTGGATGGGAAAATGCTTCTTATTCAAATGTGACATTGAAGCGGGGTGGGGTGGAGGGGTTGAAAAATGTTAGCAACCAATTTTCTGCCTGGTTGCTGGGTGGGGGGGTATGGCCCACAGGTGGGTTCCTGCCACCCTTACTACCAGTTTGCCACCCCAAAATTTTTTTGCTCGTGTGCAAACCAAACACGCACTCCAAATGCACATGCACACAACATTTAAAATGGGGAAAAATACATTTTTTTCCATTGAAGTTTGTTCTGTGCACATGAAGAACAGAAAATCAAGATGGCGCCACCAAGAATAGTACCGGTACATCAGAGTTACTACCTATTCGGTCGAACCGTACCGGTAGTAACCCACCTCTGCCGTGGCCATGGGTGGCATGGCCTATACAGCCTCCTGCCCCATAGTAGTGGGGTGATTTCACCCTCCCTGGGCTCCAGAGGATTTCCTCCAGCCTCCGGAAGGATGAAAATGGCCTCCCCTGGGCTCCGGAGGCCCTCCAGAGGCCGGAAACAGGCCCGGGAGGCCCATTTTTCTCCCTCCCTCTGGCATGATGAATGGATCATGTGCAGATTCCTGGGAGGGGAGGAGTAGATGGGACCAGCAAGTCCTTGCAACTACCGGTTTGGTGAACCAGATATAAAATTAACACCCGGTTCACCCGAACCAGTCCGAAGCGGCTGAATCGTATCCCTGTACTGAAGTTACAATCACAAAGATCTCTTACTACAGCGAAGCGGGGATGGTTTAGAAAGAGACCCGTGTGGTTATGTAGAGAGACGGAGTTGGAGATGAGCTCAAAATTCTGCCGTTGGTAGAGAGTGAGTAAGTATATCTAGCCTGTTGAAGAGATAGATTAGGGAGGACATGATAACAGTCTTCAACCATCATTTGAGGGGTTGTCACAGAGACAAGGAGATTGACTTGATCTCCAAAGCACCAAAAGAAGAAGTTATGGCTGGAAGAGCCGAGGTGGCGCAGTGGTTAGAGTGCAGCACTGCAGGCTACTTCAGCTGACTACAGTTCTGCAGTTCGGCGGTTCAAATCTCACCGGCTCAGGGTTGACTCAGCCTTCCATCTTTCCGAGGTGGGTAAAATGAGGACCCGGATTGTTGTTGGGGGAAATATGCTGACTCTGTAAACCGCTTAGAGAGGGCTGTAAAGCACTGTGAAGCGGTATGTAAGTCTAACTGCTAACTGCTAAGCTTGTGAAAAAGAGATCCAACTTAGAAGTAAGGAGAAATGTTCTGACTGTGAGAACAATTAATCAATGGAAGACCTTGCTTCCCAGAGGTGTAGGTGCTCCATCACTGAAGTCCCAAAAGTGCTTTTTTCAAGAGGCAACTGGACTTTCTGGTTTTTCTTTGAAGACATTTCGCTTCGATCCAAGAAGCTTCTTCAGCTCAGATGCACAGCTAAATGTCTATGGAGATTTCCAGTCATCCTTACCATGGTTGTCAGCGGAGAAGCAAAATGTCTTCGAAGAGAAGACAGCTTCAAAGCTGATGAAGCTTTTTGCCAAGGACTACCTGTATAGCCCAAAGGTGCTTTTTTCGTTTCAAGAGAAAACTGGACTTTCTGGTTTTTCTTTGATGACTTTTCACTTCTCATCCATGGAGATTCTTCAGCTCTGACTGGATGGTGGAGAATGGAAGGATAAGCCTCCAAGTGGTCTCAATGACTCTCTAAAAGAAGACAAATGACCAGCCGTCTGCAAGGAATATAAATCCTTCCATTCCCCAGAACCCTATCATCTGTCTGTCTGTCTGTCTGTCTGTCTGTCTGTCTGTCTGCCTATCTATCTATCTATCTATCTATCTATCTATCTATCTATCATCTATTATTTACATCTATCTATTTTACATCTATCTATCTATCTATCTATCTATCTATCTATCTATCTATCTATCTATCTATCTATTATTTACATCTTTATATTATTTACATCTGTCTGTCTGTCTGCCTATCATCTATTTATCTATCTATCTATCTATCTATCTATCTATCTATCTATCTATCTATCTATCTATCTATCTACCTACCTACCTACCTACCTACCTACCTACCTACCTACCTACCTACCTACCTACTTACCTACCTACCTACCTACCTACCTACCTACTTACCTACCTACCTACCTATTATTTACGTCTATTTTTACCTCTGTCTGTCTCTGTCTGTCTGTCTGTCTATCTATCTCTGTATCTATCTATCTATCTATCTATCTATCTATCTATCTATCTATCTATCTATCTATATATCATTTCCATCTATCTATTTTACATCTATCTATCTATCTTTTACATCTATCTGTTATTTACATCTATTATTTACATCTGTCTGTCTGTCTGTCTATCTATCTATCTATCTATCTATCTATCTATCTATCTATCTATCTATCATTTCCATCTATCTATTTTACACCTATCTATCTATCTTTTACATCTATCTGTTATTTACATCTATTATTTACATCTGTCTGTCTGTCTGTCTGTCTGTCTGTCTACCTACCTACCTATCTATCTGTCAATTAGGCTCACCTGCCTATCACATTTTGATAGATGCCTACATCTAGCCCATTATGGTTTCTGAAAGAAACTGTCTAAATGCAATGCCTGAATGTATCTACTATAATGGGGTTGTGTATAGATGTGCTACGAAAGCAAAGGCCCTTGGCTTTACCTACCGCCCAGGAGTTGTTGGTGTATGAAAACACAGGAGAAGTAAGTGATGTGGAAGGAAAAGGTTATAGATCTGATCGGTCAATTGATCAACGTTCTATAAAAACAATCACATCCCCGTGATATTCCTTATTGCTACACCCACTATCACCTTAATGGGGTCATTCTCCTTAAGTGACCTTGACTCTCTAGGGCTAAATTAAACCAAGTATAATTAGGATACACTTAATTTGTATGGTCTGAGTCACTATCAGCACAGGGGAAATCTTCTTCTGATGAACAGAGAAACTGACCCAAATCGGATCACGTGAATAAGAGGGTCTGTGTGCTGGAAATAGCACATTTCTCTCTAAAACCTTCTCTCACATGGTTTATCTTGTCTCAGTTTTGGAAGGCTTATGAGAAAGGAATACCAAGAAATTCCAGGATGTGGAAGGAAGGAAGGAAGGAAGGAAGGAAGGAAGGAAGGAAGGAAGGATAAACATGAAAAAGATGGATGGCTGGATAGATGGAAGGGAGGAAAGATAAAGGAAGGGAGGAAAGATAGGGAGGGAGGGAGGGAGGGAGGGAGGGAGGGAGGATAAAAAGAAAAGAAGGGGTGAGGGAGTAAAGGAAGGGAGGTTAAATAGGAAGGAAAGGAGAGAAGGATGGATGGAAGAAAGGAAGAAAAGATAAATAGGAAGGGAGGAAGGATAAACATGAAGGAAGGATGGGATGGAAAGGATGAAGAAGGAAGGATGGGATGGAAAGATGGAAGGATGGATGGATGGATGGATGGAAGGAAGGAAGGAAGGAAGGAAGAAAAGATAAATAGGAAGGAAGGAAGGAAGGAAGGAAGGAAGGAAAGATAAACAAAAAGAAAAGGAGAGAAGGATGGCAAACTAATTTCTTGCTTTGGACATGTCCCTGGAGTCATTAGGAGTTAATTCAGAGGACACATACTATCTATTTCTAACCAATTGTTAATCAAATTGAAATGCAAATGGAATTAAATCAATTTTAGATTTGTCCTAGCCTTGTCCCCTAGCAGGAGACCAATGGCATATGATTCAGAGAATAAACACAAATCTAATCTTAGGACAGATTGTGCCCAGCTGTATAGTTTGACACATACCACACCCGTGGGGTGCAGTCAGCGCTCTTCGGTCATCCTAAATTGGCTTCTTTCAAAGGACAGATTGCCTTTTTTTGGTGATGCTTTTAGTGTTGGTGATCCTGGGCATAAATTCAAGGTCTAAGAAAAAGTGAGAGGAGGAAGAGGGGGGAGGGAGGGAGAGAGAGAGGAGAGAGGGGGGGAGGGAGGGGGAGAGAGAGAAAGAGAAAGAGAGAGAAAGAAAGAGAAAATGGGGAAAAGGAAGTGGGGAAGAAAGAGAAAGAGGAAAAGAAAGAGGAAGGAAAGAAGTGAGAAAGACAGGGGGGACGGAGAGAAAGAAAGAAAGAGAAAATGGGAAAGAGAAGGAGGAAAAACAAGAGGAAGGAAGGGAAAGGGAAAGAGAGAGAGAGGAAAGAAAGAAAAAAGAAAGAAAGAAAAAGAGGGAGGGAGAAAGAAAGTAAGAGGGAGAAAGAAAGAGAAAGAAAGAAAGAAAGAAAGAAAGAAAGAGGAAATGGGAAAGTGAAAGAGGAAAAGCAAGAGGAAGAAAGGGAAAAAGGGAGAGAGAGAGAGAGAGGAAAGAAAGAAAGAAAGAAAGAAAGAAAGAAAGAAAGAAAGAGAGGAAGGGAGGGAGAAAGTGAAAGTAAGAGGGAGAAAGAGAAAGAAAGAAAGAAAGAAAGAAAGAAAGAAAGAAAGAAAGAAAGAAAGAAAGAGAGGAAGGGAGGGAGAAAGTGAAAGTAAGAGGGAGAAAGAGAAAGAAAGAAAGAAAGAAGGAAAGAGAAAGAGAAGAGAAAGAAAGAAAGAAAGAAAGAAAGAAAGAAAGAAAATGAAGGAAGGAAGAGAAAGAAAGAAAGAAAGAAAGAAAGAAAGAGAAAGAAAGAAAGAAAAATAGAATGGGAAAGGGAAAGAGAGAAAGAAGGAGAGGGAGCGGAAGAGTTGGATAACAAATACTTGGGTGACCTGTTGTATCAGAATTTCTTAGCAATAGCAGGCTGTTATTGAAGTGGCCAAGAGAAGTGAAGTCCCACAACTGTTTCTGGCCAGTGGCTTTGGGGTCTTGTGCTGTTATATGTCCTGCTTTCTTTGTTGTGTTGGCTTTTTGTAAGCATCAGCAAGTTTCAAGAATATTCAACTCAGGCTTTGAACACTAACTTTTCGAGAACACCCTAATTTTTAAAGGCATTGCTTTCTTTTAATTTTCTCAGGAGCAATAAGGCGATCTAAGATTGGGAGGCCGATTGGAGTTGTTTTATTTACAACATGCCTGGGAAATCAAAAGCAGAACAATTTTGTAGCTTAGACGGAGAAGGCCATCTGGATTAATGAAATTTATGGAGCCATCTTGTTTTACAAAGGGCCATTCATTCTTCTCCGTGCACCAGGCTAATAAAGAGCCATAATGATTGGGCTGGAACACATGCTCGGGATGAGCAGAAAGTCTATCAACTTCTTTGGACAAGTTTTTTTCCACAAGATGGCATTGTTAATTGTTCTTTGCCAAAATAGAAAAAGGGGAGCTGAAATTCAAATATCAGGGAAGGGGAGGGCAAAATGAAGAAGGGAAGGGAAGAGGAGGGAAGGGAAGAGAGGGAGAAGAAAGAGGGGAGAACAGAGGAGAGGAGGGAGGGACGGAGACAGACAGACAGACCCAAGGCCACGCAGTCAGATTTTATGGCTAAGGTTGGACTTGAACTCATATTCTTCTGCTTTCTTGCCTGATGTTTTCACCACTAGATCAAATTGGCTCTCTTCTCCTCCACTCTCCTCTCCCCTTCCCTTCCCTTCTTCTCTCTTCTCTTCTTCCCTTCTCTTCTGCCTTCTCTTCTCTTCCCTCCTCTTCTTCTCCCTTCTCCTCTCCTCTTCCCTTCTCTTCCCTTCTCTCTTATCTCTTTGCTTTCTCCTCTCCTCTCCCCTTATTCTTTCTTTCCCTCTCTCTTTCTCTCTCTCCTTCCTTCCTTCCTTCCTTTCTCCCCTCCTTTTTCGGAAATGTTCGCTAATTCTCCTAGCTCTACATCACCCCCAGATCTAATCATTGTCTCCTCGATCCCTTCATCCCATGATTAATAAATGCCCGAACAAGAGGGAGTCTCGCATTGAGACCAATGACGTGCCACTCAATATTATTTTTCAAGCCGGTGCGTGAAGCCATTTATCAATACACAGGCTGTCATTCAGCTAATTAAGAATTCATTTAACAGTGGCATCATCTAGCCCATTTTTAACTATTTTATTAATGAGGAAATCGTGAGATGCTTTATTCAACACGCAGCCCACCGAGGTCACATTACAGTGGGTAAAGAACATTTCCCCAATCTATTACGTTAACCATTCTGTCAAAAAGGGAGAGAGGCGGTTTCATCTGGCGGGAATTGTTTGTGGCAAGCCCATGCTGGTGTTTGTTGCATTTTTATTCAATATCCCCCAACATGCAGTTTAATAAAGTGCTTGCAGAATATAGATATCAAAGTGACAGGTCTATAATTTCCTTCTTCCCTTGTTTAGGGGGAACATTTCCCCTCCTCGAATTTTCTGGACCTCATCATTTCTCCAGGAATTCTAAAAGATTATACAGAGCAGGTGACAGTCCTCCTTTAGGCATGAAAGCCAGCTACTGGGCCAAGCACCAGGAGATGGTGAGTTCTAGTCCCACCTTAGGCATGAAAGCCAACTGGGTGACTTTGAATCAATCACCAGGAGATGGTGAGTTCTAGTCCCAGTTTAGGCATGAAAGCCAGCTACTGGGCCAAGCACCAGGAGATGGTGAGTTCTAGTCCCACCTTAGGCATGAAAGCCAGCTGGGTGACTTTGAATCAATCATCAGGAGATGGTGAGTTCTAGTCCCACCTTCGGCATGAAAGCCGGCTGGGTGACTTTGGGCCAATTACCAGGAGATGGTGAGTTCTAGTCCCACCTTAGGCATGAAAGCCGGCTGGGTGACTTTGGGCCAATCACCAGGAGATGGTGAGTTCTAGTCCCATCTTAGGCATGAAAGCCAGCTGGGTGACTTTGAATCAATCATCAGGAGATGGTGAGTTCTAGTCCCACCTTAGGCATGAAAGCTGGCTGGGTGACTTTGGGCCAATTACCAGGAGATGGTGAGTTCTAGTCCCACCTTAGGCATGAAAGCCGGCTGGGTGACTTTGAACCAATCACCAGGAGATGGTGAGTTCTAGTCCCACTTTAGGCATGAAATCCAGCTACGGGGCCACGCACCAGGAAATGGTGAGTTCTAGTCCCACTTTAGGCATAAAAGCCAGCTATGGGGCCAAGCACAAGGAAATGGTGAGTTCTAGTCCCATCTTAGCCATGAAAGCTGGCTGGGTGACTTTGGGCCAATCACCAGGAGATGGTGAATTCCAGACCTGGTTGTTGTGGCCTGTTGGCCACCGGCCCTTCCGGCAGCTGAATCAGATGAGGAGACGGCGTGAGTCCAGCATCAAAGCAATCAGAGAACTCCAAAGGAGAAGAGAGAATGGCGCTGTCAGAGATAGAGACAGAGGCAGAGCCTAGGCCGTCCATCAGCCCTCAGATGGAGAGTCAACAGCCCCCAGGTCTGGAGGTGGCTGATGAGGAAGAGGAGGAACAGCTGGGTCCAATGCCTGACACGCAGATGCACAGAAGGCAGAGGAGAGGAGAGCAGTGGAAATCTATGGGCAGGTCCTTAGGACAGATGAGCCACCATTGCTAGCGAAGCCCCACCCTAGTTCTCGGGATAAAAGACAGAGGAGATGAATAGGTGTGGCAGAGAACTATTTCACTCCCAGACACACTTGTTAGCCTGCAGTGTGTGTGAGAGAGAGACTTTTTGAAACATCTATAAGAAAACCACCAAGTTCAGAGAATATCAAGGATCTGACAGTCCTCCTCCTCCTCCACTTCTTCTTCCTCCTCCTCCTCCTCCTCCTCCTCCTCCTCCTCCTCCTCCTCCTCCTCTTCTTTCTCCACAAACCCCATTCCCTTCTAGCACTGATGATGTTCTCTAGCTGGGTCACGAAACATCTGCAAGAAAACCACCAAATTCAGAGAGAGAGAGAGACAAGACCCCACTGCCCTCCTCCTCCTCCTCTCTGGCCCTCCCTTCTAGCACGGATGATGTTATCTAGCTGGATAAATGAAACATCTGCACGCAAAACCACCAAGCTCACAAAGCACCAATGGTCAACCGTGAGCTACGGAGATTCTTGTCTGTTGGGTGACCTGGATATCCTCAAGCAAGCTTAGTCGCCTGCAACAGGTAGCCCAAATCGTTGTGCTAGATTGCAAATCAGGTGACCAGCATCTGTGCGTGTTCCGGAGTGGTGGCGGTGGAGAAAACAACAGGCATCTCTTGGCTTGATACGGTGTTAATCTCAGCACCTGGATCCGCGAAATCTTCCTTTACATAATTCAAGGTGTTACTTATTTCAACCGGCTTGGAGAAAAGTCAAGCATTTTTGGGGGGCGGGGTTGAAAGAGAGAGGAACTCCACTGACTCAGCATGCGCCGATCCGTTAACAATGTGGCTGAGTTAGTGCCAGATCACCAGCCCACCCCAGTGTTGGAAGACCCCAATTCCACTGTGTTGATGTGTTGTTTTGTGGTCTTTTCGAGGTTCTTTTTCCTCTTCTGCTTCCCACGGGTTGTTGAGATTAGTCACCCATCTTCCCTACGGCACTGAGGGGGCTGACTCTTCACCAAATCCCTTCTTTGACCCATCAAGTTGAGGTGATCCTGCCAACTTGGGAAGCAATTAATGCCAATCATGGGGGCAGATCTTCTCCTTTCTCACCTGATCTGCCCCATTGTCCAGCGAGCTCTTTGTGTGGTTCCTCGGCAACCATGAATTCAGCACTGCTCCCTTCTTGTTCTCCCGGGCACCGTTCTGGAGGTGGACTAGTTGAGCCCAGCAAATTAGGAGGTTTGGGTGATAGGGGTGGTGACTTTACTTACCTTTCCCGTGGGGGAGAGCTTTTTTATTGTTAGTAATCAGGTTGTGTAATTGGGGTCACAGCAGTTTAGTGAGAAGGAATTGACTGTTGGTATGGAATGGCTGGTAGAGGGGTGAGGAGGGGAGATGACCCATGACTAACTATAGCAATAGCAATAGCAATAGCAATAGCAATAGCAATAGCAATAGCAATAGCAATAGCAATAGCAATAGCAGTTAGACTTATATACCGCTTCATAGGGCTTTCAGCCCTGTCTAAGCGGTTTACAGAGTCAGCATATTGCCCCCAACAACAATCCGGGTCTTCATTTTACCCACCTCAGAAGGATGGAAGGCTGAGTCAACCTTGAGCCGGTGAGATTAGAACCGCTGAACTGCAGATAACAGTCAGCTGAAGTGGCCTGCAGTACTGCACCCTACCCACTGCGCCACCTCGGCTCGAGTCACTAGAGTCATGAATGCTGAATAATGCAGAAGCACCCTGATATTAAAAGGTAAAGGTTCCCCTCGCACATGTGGGCTAGTCGTTCCCGAAACTAGGGGGCAGAGCTCATCTCCGCTTCAAAGCCGAAGAGCCAGCACTGTCCGAAGACGTCTCTGTGGTCATGTGGCTGGCATGACTCAACGCCAAAAGCGCGTGGAACGCTGTTCCCACCGAAGGTGATTCCTATTTTTTCTACTTGCATTTTTTTATGTGCTTTTGGACTGCTAGGTTGGCAGAAGCTGGGACAAGTAACGGGAGCTCACTCCGTTGCGCAGCGCTGGGGATTCGAACTGCCAAACTGGCAAATTTTCTGATCGACACGCTCAGCATCTTAGCCACTGAGCCACCGCATCCCTTTCTGAGCCATAAAAACTATTAAAACCATTAGAACAATACGAAATAAATATTTGTTGTTGTTCAGTTGCTAAGTCAAGTCTGGCTCTTTGAAACCCCAGGAACCACAGAATGTCAGGCCTCTGTGTCTTCTGCTGTCTCCTGGAGTTTGCCCAAATTCACGTTCGCTGCATCGGTGACACCACCATCTAACCACCTTTGTTGTTCCCTTCTCCTTTTGCCTTCCCCCTTTCCCAACATCAGGGTCTTCTCCAAGGAGCCCTCCTTGGGTGGCCAAAGTGTTTGAGCTTCAGCTTCAGGCTCTGTCCTTCCAAAGAACTGTCAGGGTTCGTTTTCTTCAGGATCCACTGACTGGATCTCCTTGCAGTCCGAGAGATTCCCAAGAGTCCTCTCCAGCATCACAATAGGGACCACCTTTGATGGGGAGGTAACAGTGTTCCGTGCGCCTTCGGCGTTGAGTCATGCCAGCCACATGACCACAGAGACGTCTTTGGACAGCGCTGGCTCTTCTGATTTGAAACAGAGATGAGCACCGCCCCCTAGAGTTGGGAACGACCAGCACATATGTACCAGGAGAATATTCACCTTTACCTTTAATAGTTTTTATGAACTATGTATGCCGTCAAGAGCAGTGGTGGGATTCAAAATTTTTTACTACCAGTTTTTTATTTATTTATTTATTTTTTATTTATTTATTAGGATTTATAGGCCGCCCTTTTCCCTGAGGGGATGTGGCTTGTTGGGTGTGGCTTGTTGGGCGTGGCAGGGGAAGGATACTGCAAAATTGCCATTCCCTCCATACCCCACTAACCTGCTTTCCAGCGCCATTCTCTTGGGCAAGGGCAACAAAAGAAGACCCAGCCAATTAGCTGGAACTCGGGAGGCAGTGAATAGATAGTGGGTGGGGCCAGCCAGTAGTTCTCCAAACTACTCAAAATTTCCGCTACCAGTTCTCCAGAACCGATCAGAACCGGTTGAATACCACCTCTGGTCCGGAGTCACTTGTTGAAATGTACAGCTACAGAAACCGAATAAACAAATAAAGCACTAATCCCACTGTGATGACTGTGTGTTGAGTTGTGGTAGCGTAGAGACACCCTGTCCTGATTTCAGAGATCAGATGTGACCCCCTAACGTTTGTTCATGCTCCCCAAAATTTCTCAGTGCTTTCCTTGTTCACAGAACTTGTGCCTTCCAGCCAAAATCTTTGTTGGGACTATGAAAGTCATTTGTCTCAAATGGTATAGGATCTCCTGCTCGAGCAAGGGGTTGGACTAGAAGACCTCTAAGGTCCCTTCTATTATTCTACTTTCTTTTCGGGGAATTCTGGAAGTTGAAGTCTACAAGTCTTAAAGTCACCAAGTTTGGAGAAAGCTGAAGATCAGTGGGAGATTCCAAGCAGCCGTCCACTCATTCCAAGAGGAGAGAGAGAGAAAAAATGCCTGCAGTTGTTCAAAGACAAATTGCTCTGAAAATCCCCCAAGGATAATATCAAGACATTCTTGATATCATGCCGCTTTGTTAATCCTCACTCATGGACAATTTCGTATTCGGTTCCTGCCTAGCCATACCAACAAGTGGGTGGGCTGACACCTCCAGGCAATTAAAGGACCTCGTTCCCTTTGGCTCCTCCGAAGGGAATTTAAAACACCATCCTGTCTGTAGGTGGTAATTTTAAGCTTTTCGTCTCAGCAAAATAAAAAGCCTTTTTCTTTCTCCATTTCCCCACCCTTCCTCTTCCCTCTCTGAAAAATATGTGTCTGCCGGTGTGGGGGCGTTCAGTCTGAGCTCACCTTTCGCGATTCCAGAGTAAAAATAAATTCTCTGAGACACTCAGTTCCTCTCTGGAGATTGCCGAGCTATTGGTGGGCACCTCTGCAAAGAAGTACAGAAAACACACCACAGGTAGATTTCTCGGGAGGGTCGGGGCAACGAAAGAAACCAATTACCGTTATTTTTAGCCATGGCGGGATCGAACAGTACAGACCCACCCCAATGTTTGATCTAATGAGCGAATGCTTAATTTGCTTGGTCACAAGGCTACGGAGAAGACCTTTGGGTCAATGTCTTTCAAGTCAATCTACGTTGGCGGCTTGTTGCTCTGGAGAAAAAGAGGAGGAGAGAGAGCACTATGCAGTGTAGAGATGGTGAAATGCAACAGACAATCAAATCAATAATTTCAGTTCATTGTCACCAGTTAGGTCTGGTAGCTGATAGAAATAGATGATAGATAGAGGTGAACAAAGGAAGGGAGGGAGGGAGGGAGAAGATAGTGATGGATGAACAGATGGAGATGGAGATAACAAAGATGAGAGAGACAGGAGAGAGAGAGAGAGAGAGAGAGAGAGAGAGAGGGAGGGAGGATAGAGAGATAACGATATTGATGGAGGCATGGATGGATCGATCGATCGATCGATGGGAGAGATTGGTGATAGAGAGATGAAGATGTAGATGACAGATAGTAGATTAAATAGATAGAAGATGGATGGGTGGATGGATGGCTGGATGGATGGGATAGAGATGGATGAGAGAGAGATTGGTGATATAGAGATAAAGATATAGATAACAGATAGTAGATAATAGATAATAGATGATGGATAGATGATGGATAGATGATGGATGGATGGATGGATGGATGGATGAGAGATTGGTGATAGAGAGATAAAGATGTAGATGACAGATAGTAGATAATAGATGATGGATAGATGATCGATGATAGATATATGGATGGATGGATGAGAGAGATTGGTGATAGATAAAGATATAGATAACAGATAGTAGATAATAGATGATGAATAGATGATAGATGATAGATGGATGGATGGATGGATGGATGGATGGATGGATGGATGAGAGAGATTGGTGATAGAGAGATAAAGATATAGATAACAGAGTAGATAATATATGATGGATAGATGATAGATGATAGATAGATGGATAGATGGATGAGATTGGTGATAGAGAGATAAAGATATAGATAACAGAGTAGATAATATATGATGGATAGATGATAGATGATAGATGGATAGATGGATGAGATTGGTGATAGAGAGATAAAGATATAGATAACAGATAGTAGATAATAGATGATGGATAGATTATAGATGATGGGTGGATGGATGGATGGATGGATGGATGGATGGGTGGATGGATGGATGGGAGAGATTGGTGATAGAGAGATAAAGATATAGATGATAGATAGATAATATGTGATGGATAATGATAGCTGATAGCAGATAGATGGATAGATAGATGGATGGATGGATGGATGAGAGATTGGTGATAGAGAGAAAAAGATGTAGATGACAGATAGTAGATAATAGATAGATGATGGATAGATGATAGATAGATAGATAGATAGATAGATAGATAGATAGATAGATAGATAGATAGATAGATGAATGAGAGAGATTGGTGATATAGAGATAAAGATATAGATAAGAGAAAGTAGATTATAGATGATGGATAGATGGATGGATGGATGGATGGATGGATGGATGGATGGGAGAGATTGATGATATAGAGAAAGATATAGATGACAAATAGTAGATAATACATGATGGATAGATGACAGATGGATGGATGGGAGAGATTGGTGATAGAGAGATAAAGATGTAGATGACAGATAGTAGATAAAAGATAGATGGATGGATAGATGGGTGGATGGATGGATGGATGGATGAATGGATGGATGGATTGGGGTGGGTTCCTACCGGCTGAACAAATGGTTTGCTTCATGCGCGTTTCCCTGCCAAATAACCCCAACATCTTCAGGCCTCAATTGCACTGCCAGAAGTCAAGACAAGAAGCAATGGTTGGAAACTAACCAAGCAGAGAATCAACCTAGAATTAACGAGAAATTTCCTAACAGAGAGAACAATGAATCAGTGGAATGGTTTGCCTTCAGAAGTTGTGTGCGCTCCATCACTGGAGGTTTTTAAGAAGAGACTAGACAGCCATTTGTCTGGTCTCCTGTTTGAGCAGGCGGTTGGACTAGAAGATCTCAAAGGCCAGTTCCAACTGTTCAGTGATGGATTATGCAGCTGGAGAAAGAATGGGGGCAGATCTTCACACAAACACTGGGGTTTTTTGGGGGGATGGGGGTCATCAGATTTCAGAGAGGATCTAAAGACAAGAGACAGTCCAGAACTAGATGGAGAAGGGAAGAAAAAGTTCATAGTAGTCACATGCTAGAATCTCCCAGGTTATATCCATTAAGTTAAAAGGTTATAACTTTACTCTGGCAAGATTCTATCCATTAGTCATAACCAAATAAAGAATTGGATTTGATCAGCGTTCACTGTGAACTCTTTCTGTTTGGACCTAACTGCTGCTTCACTACCCCCCCCCAAATATAGGTAGTCCTTGACCTACAATCATTCATTTAATGACCAGTCAAAGTAAAAACAGCCCTGGAAAAAGTGGCTTATGACCGTTGCAGCATTTCCATGGTCACGACATCAACATATGGACAACAGGCATGTATTTATTATGTTTACAGCATCCCCATGGTCATGTGATCCAAATTCAGATGCTTAGCATGTCGTTTATGACCGAGGCTGTGTCCCGAGATCATGTGATCCCTTCTGACCAGCAAAGTCAATGTGGAAGCCAGATTTGTTCCACCATCATGCTGCTTCACACAAATACTGAAGTTTTGGGAGGGGAGGCGTGAGTTTGCAGAGACAAGAGACTGCACAGTCCACAACTGTGATAGAGAAGAGAGGAAAAGGTTCAAGTAGCCATACCATAGAATCTCCCAGGTTATATCTATTTGGTTAGATGATTATAACTTTAGTCTGGCAAGATTCTGTCTATTACTCATAACCACCGTGTTGTTACCTTAACATCTGCAGGGATTCACTTAACAACTGTGGCAAGAAAGGTTGTAAAACGGGGGGAGATTCACTTAACAGCTTTCTTGCTTCCCCCAGAAATTGGGGACTCCATTATGGTTGTAAGTCAAGGAGTATTTGTAGCGATAAAACACAGATTTCTACACAATATTAAACTAATAGACTGGTGGATTAGGCTGTGACATATGGGTCACTCTTGAAACATCTACCGCCTTTCCTAATTCATTTTATGAGAAGTTCACACAACAGAAGTGGGACATATGTTGAGTAGAGGGCCCTCAACAGACTTCAGTCATACTGAAGAGAAGGTTCTAATTATTGTAGTCCAAAAGAATAGGGAGAGAAATGTTTCCATGGAACTGGATTTGATTTGAACTCGTAGGTGTTGTGTTGAAAAGAAATTCCTTCTCCAGAATCTGAATGGAGATTCTATTTTCCATATCGAGACGCCAACTTTCATTTTCTCCCCTTTCACTAAGGATGAAAATAATATCAAGAGGAACTCTTCACTCGATATTTTTATTTACAGAGGAAGCACTGCAACAGTGACACATACAAAATCTGTCAAAACAGAACAGAGAGGATTCCATCTTTCTTTCTTTCTTTTTTTAAAAATAGTATGTATGTAGGCACAACAGGCTGCATCTTAGCAGAACACACCCACCCCCGAGGGGAGTTAGGGGTGTCTTACCCCCACAGTATTTGTTTCCAGAGAGTAAGTCACCTGTGTACCAAGTTTAGTTGAAATTGTTTGAGGCATTCCAGAGTTATGCTGGAGAAATCACATACACACACATGGCAATAGCAGTTAGACTTATATACCACTTCATAGGGCTTTCAGCTCTCTCTAAGCGGTTTACAGAGTCAGCATATTGCCCCCACAGTCCGGGTCCTCATTTCACCCACCTCGGAAGCATGGAAGGCTGAGTCAACCTTGAGCCGGTGAGATTAGAACCGCTGAACTGCAGATAACAGTCAGCAGGGAAGAAGATGGACTTGAGTTTACCACTGGAGTTCAGGCCTCCTCGTGGGATACCCAAAGTACCAGAATGGGGCCAGATCCTCCTGGAGGAGGTCTATTTTTGTGATCAATAAGCGTTAACCCTGACTTGGCGGCACCCATTCGATCCATCCATAAATGCGTCGGTCACCTTAGCAACTCCATAGGGCCTCGCAGCTCATCAGATTGCTAAGGTATATCAGAAATATATGCACTGGCGTGCCACCACTTTTCAATAATGCGGAAGTAGTTCCCTAGGTAACCAGGGAAGAATCTTGAAGAAATAGCATCCAATGAACAGAAGAAGAAAATCAGCATAAGGGAGACCAAGGAAGTCAGGAATCACCTGAGGTCATCAGGATGTCCCTTCAATATTGAATACTGCCCGGATATTTATTTATCCCAAATCCTGTATTAGACAGGAATGGTGATGTCAAATGACAACGTAAGTGCGAAATGGGCTATTCGTCCTCCCTCCTTCCATGAATGATGTCACAATTCCTGAAGAGGCGATAGCAAGAGCCACTTCTCCCTGAGCCCTGATTTCGGCGACAATTAAATTAATTTAAAATGTTTTCCCTCTGCCCCAAGAAGTGCAATTTCTAATGTTGGGTTTTCCCCTCTTACCAGAGGCAGTCCCCTTGTGGAGTTCTGTGAAGCTGTTATCATGGCAACTCCACTGCACTGCCCATTAGACACCATTTTACGGCAGTACAGGAGAAGCCATTTAAAGGCACAACAGGCTACACCTTAACAGAACATACAACCTGAGGGGTGTTAGGAGTGTCTTACCCCCACAGTATTTATTTCCAGAGAGTAAGTCATCTGTGTACCAAGTTTGGTTGAAATTGCTCAAGGCGTTCCAGAGTTATGCTGGTACACACACACGTACACACAGCCATTTTTATATATAGATTAATAGAAAGTCTCCCGTATATCTCATGGGGGTTATAGATTGTCCTCAATCTATGACCGTAATTCAGCCCTAAATTTTCACTGCTAAGCGAGACATTTGTTAAGTGAGTTTTGCCCTGTTTTATGGTGTTTCTTGCCACCGTGGCTCAGTGAATATCTGCAGTTGCTAAGTGAGTCACGCGGTTGCTAAATGAATCTTGCTTCCCCTTTGTCAGAAGGTCGCAAAAGTGGATCACATGACCCTCGGGACACAGCAACCGTCATAAATATGAATCAGTGGCCAAAGCATCTGAATTTTGATCATGTGGCCACGGGAATGTTGTGACAATTGCAAGTGTGGAAAATGGCCATAAGTCACTTTTTTTCAGGGTGGCTGTAACTTCAAATGGTCGCTAAATGAACCGTTGTAAGTCGAGGACTACCTGTACATTCAGCTCATCCAGATGTAACATGTATTTTACATCATTCCTAAATTGAAAGTACAGGAAAATCTTAGAGAAATGGAGCACCATCATCATACAATGAGTCTGTCAGGCCTGCAGCCTTCTTTTCTTTTGGATCTTTGGCCTGCCACACTTTCTATTATTCTGCTATGCCTTTTCTATTGTGGGAAATGGGAGGGGGATTGTATGGAGTTAGATGCTATGTAGCCATAACAACATTCTTTCTAGAAAACCAAGGTCATCCTTTGTCTCTGCACCTCTGCACCTGACCATATCTGGATGGGTGGAAGCTGCCAGCATGGCAGTGGGAGATTGGTCCATGGGATGGGCTTGTGGGTGTGGGGGCAAGATCTTGAACTTTCAACTGGGTGGGCAAAACCGGGAAGCTTTCAGATTCGGGTTTTCCCAGATGTGCCAACATGGCTCTCTTCATAAATTGGAACTTTGAGAATCCTTTGCCTCCGACTCTGATCTAATTTTGGATGCTATTTGGAACCCTGACAGAGTCTTCGTTAAAATAATTCATTTCTTGGTTGCACTTCCTACAGTTCCTTCATGAGCCGGAGATAACAATTATTGCAAAACACAACGATGAATTATTGGCACGAGACTTTGCTAGAACACATTTTTATATTCAATAATTTAATTCCTTTTTTTCAAATTCAACAGTGCCCAACTCCTAAACGGCTATTCTAATCCCTCGTCTAAATGACTTAGAAGGGGAACTCATCAAATTTGAAGGTGACCCTAAACTGGCAGGAACAGCCAACACCCCATAAGACCAGCTCAGGATCCAAATGCATCTTGACAGACTTGAACAATGGACCCTATCCAAGAAAATGAACTTTGATGGGGAGAAAAGCAAAGTTTTATATCTGGGCAGGAAATACCAAAAGTCTAAGTATAGATTAGGCGAGACCTGCTCAAAAACACTCATCGTGAGACAGTGGTGGGTTTCAAAAAAATTTCGAAACTACTCTGTGGGTGTGGTCTCCTTTGTGGGAGTGGCTTGCCGGCCATGTGTTTTCTTTCTTTCTCTCTCTCTCCCTCTCTCTCTCTCTCCCCTTCCTTTTGTCTCTCTGTCCCTTTTTTCCTTTTTTTTCTTTCATCTCTCTCTCAGTTTTTCTTTCTTTTTTCTTTTTTTCTTTCTTTCTTCCTTTCTTCCTTTCTTTCTCTTTCTCTTTATCTCTCTGTGTTAGTCTGTGTGTGTGTGTGTGTGTTTGTCAGTGGTCTCTCTCTCCCTTTCTCTACCTACCTACCTACCTACCTACCTAACTAACTAACTAACTACTCTCTCTATTTCTCTCTCTCTCTATCCCTCTCCCTCCCTCCCTCCCTCCCTAACTCTCTCTCTCCCTCTACCTACCTACTTACTGTATTTCTCTATATATCTCTCTTTCTTTCGCTCTCTCTTTATCCCTTTATCAAACTACCTACCTAACTACTCTCTCTCTCTCCCTACCTACCTACTGTATTTATCTCTCTACCTCTCTCTCGCTCCCTTTATCTACCTACCTAACTTCTCTCTCTCTCTCCCTCCCTCCCCCCCCCCCCTCTCTCTCTCTCTCCCTACCTACTGCATTTCTCTCTCTTTCTCTCCCTCTCTATCCCTCTATCAACCTACCTACTTTTTTTAAAAAAATGTGCCTCTTCAGAACCTCGGTGAGTCTTATACTCCGGTGCATCTTATCCTCTGAAAAATACGGTATATTTCCCTGGATGAGAAATGGAGAAACATGTTTTTAGAGGGAGGAAGGAGACTCACTCTTAACAGCCCCCCGTCTTTCTTAATAGCTCTCAGCAGATGTCAGCACTTTAGAGATAAAGAGATAGATAGCTCTATTCATAAGCAAATACCCTCACCCAAGCTCCAACAAAGGTAGGATTAGCCCTCAGCCACAATAGGAATTGCCCACCACAAGCCTTTGTTGCACCAGGAGTCTGACAACAGCCAATATCATACATGTGGAACTATGTATTATAGAGGTGATTAGGAATGAATATATGTACATAAACACACACACACACACACACACACACACGTGTTTTAATAGTAGAATTATATGGACTGAAGAAGTGAAAGAACATGAATAGAAATACCTTAAATGTGTAAATGATTGTGATTGATGCTAAAACTGTATAAGGAGATACTGAAAAATGCAAGAATGAAGGATGGAACGTTGATTTACAGTCACTATGGAAATACGAACAACAAAATAGGTGGGAAACACGTCTTTGAATATTATCGTGATATGAAAGGGGAAAGAAGTTAAAATAGGGATAGAAAATAGTGGGGGGAAATAATAATTCTATATTAATATGTTAAGATATACAAAAGGACAGAAAGATTGTTCAGAAAGGAAGGGTGATAATAAAAGACATGATATGAAACAATGGAAATGAAACATAATATTTAGGAATAACAAGACTATGTTTATGTGTACTGAAATGCATGTTACCTAGTTACCACGCCATTCACACGTTGATATATATATAAAGAATATTAAAAAAAATAAAAATTTGATTGAAAAAAAGAAGAATACATGTACTTGCACAGGAACAGGAAGTTCAAGTGCAGAGCCCAAGCGAAGGTATAAAAACCCCTCATTCTCAACTCCATGTGGTCCGCTGCCCAGAATCACATTCTGTCTGCTTCATCAATAAATGGATCCTCTTTCCAATCAGCCTTCAGCCTCCATGTTTGTCTCCAGTGTCTTCCTCCTGGCTTGGAGCTGAACCCGATGGATATTGCTTCTAACACAGTAGAATCCCTTTAAAGCAGATGTTCAGAGGAGAAGGCCGTATGTGTTCAAAACACACATGCCTTCCTTTCTCCCAAATCTCTTTGCAGTCCTCCAGAGGCCAAATCAAATTTACAGCAACCGAAGGTACTATCTCAATCTTGAACAAACCTTCTCCGTCAGCAGGAAAAGATTCAGTCTATATTGATTTTTGGAGTGTGCTCCGTGGAATGCTGTACAAATCCTGGTCCAGCCTTCAGGGAATGCATCTCAGCTTCATTTCAGGTAGATCACTTCTCACTACAACCAAAAAGAGATTTTTCCTCCCTTAGTAAAATGCAGACAGGTGAGATGCTTGATGTTCTCTGAGCTTGCAACTTCGGCAACAATGGTCAATGCCTGGAATGCACCACCTGACTGTGGGTGAAATGAGGACCCAGACTGTGGGGGCGATATGCTGACTCTGTAAACCGCTTAGAGAGGGCTGAAAGCCCTATGAAGCGGTATATAAGTCTTAACTGCTATTGCTATCAATAAACCTTCTTTCCAAGCAACTTCCATGAATCCAGGGTCTTTTTCACCACTTGGAACTGAACCCGGAGGGACATTGCTTCCAACAACCCGTGAGGAAGACCAAGTAGACAAAATAGAAGTAGTGAATAAAGGAGCACAATATAGAAAGTGTGTGTGGGGGGGGGAATGATTACGGTGCCCAGAAAATGTACACACACCGTTGACTCAATTTGTAGAGATGATGTGAAGGAAAGCGGAAAGCTACAAAGGAGCCAAGCTTACTTAAGAAGAACATCGAGGACAATAAAAAGAATTTCTTCAGCTATTTCCAGATAAATGGGGGGGGGGGAAAGGGATGAATCGGGATTCAATGAAGACAGTAAAACGCTAGCTGCTAGCTAACAAAAGGTACTATTACTATTTTGATTCTGTCTTGTCCAAGAAAAGGATATGTTTTCCGCTTGGAAACTCTGAATAGCTGATAGAAGACATGGGTTTCCAGCTCACGTTTGGTGAGAAAAATGGAGAAGCTAGACAGGCGAGTTTCTGGACTGCTGAGGTAACTTCTTGATCTAAAACAGTAATTCTCAACCTGTTCGCCCTTGGACTCCTGGGTACCTGTTGTGGCCCAGCAGGAGCCATTGGAGCTGCCACCAGACTCCGACAGCGAGGGGCCCTAAGCCCTGGAGGATGTGGAGGACCGTGGACAGGGTTCCGACTCCAAGCAGGGCGCAGAGAGACTGGTTGGCCACCAAGTGGCGCCTGAGCCTTGGACCAGTGGGGAGGAGACGAGGGAGAGTGATCCAGAAACCAGCAGTGAGTTGTTCCTGGATGCATGCCATCGAAGAGCTACTCGGCGTCAAGAACAATTACGCAATTACAGGAGGTAATTGCGCTCAGCTGGTGGTCATTAGGCTCCTCTCCAGATTATAAAAAAGACTGCTTGTGACTCTGCAGAAGTCAACGCATTGACTAAAGAGAAACTAACTTGGCAGGCTGGATTGCTGCCAAGGTTTGTCTGAATTGCTGCCAAGGTTTGTCAGACTTGCTGCCAAGGTCCTTATCTCTTTTGTTTGCTTGGCTTTCAGCCACGAAGATTCTGGTCTTGCTATTAAAGGATATTCTAATTAAGCTTGTCTCGGCTTTCATTACGGGACGGAGGAGGGGGTCAGAACAGTTACCAATGATGTCATCACAGAGGTGTTCTGACCTACCACATTTTCCCCAAAATAAGACAGGGTCTTATTTTTTTAAAATATATTTTTATTTTCAAAACCAACGCTTTTGTGCATCTCTTCCACCATCATCAAGTATAATTCATATTAACTCTAATATCTTAACTCAGATATTTATTATATTACCATCATCATACCTCCACTTTTATTTGACTATGATTATTTAAATGTCCATCATCAAAAAAATTTCTTTTGACCTTCGAAAAAGTGTTTGGCCTTATTTTCAGGGAGGTCTTAATATTTGTGATATGCAGGAGGTGGGAAGCATGGTCACCTCATGGCTGCTGTTATATTGCAATATTTTTGGAGAGGACTCAAAATTGTGATCAAAAGCCCAATTGGGCTTAGTATCCAGGGAGGTCTTATTTCCAGGGAAAACTCCCCCCCCCCCCAAAAGCACAAGGCAGATTCCTAGTCCTGACAAAACCCCTTTTATTAAACAAATGTGAATTCTTCTCATTCACATTCAACAAAGGCCTGGCAAACAGCCTTTCAAAGGTAAATTTATGACCACAGACCTTATCTTTCTTGGAAAGCTGCCATGTAAATATATTCCAAATGCCTTGCTGTGTCATCTTGATTGAGATGGAGGAGGACTTCTCCCAAGCATTGTAAAATCAGTTCCATTAGGTTCCTCATTAGTCTGAATTGTTTCCCTTCCTATTTCTCAGTCTGTTGTACATAACTACTTGCACAACATTACCATCACAAAGACGCTGGGTGAATGCAAGAAGTTCCTGCTAGGGAATGAATCAGTTCACACTGCTGTTCTTTTCTTTTGATAAGGAGAGGGGGGGAGAGGGAGAGAGAGGGAGAGAAGGAGATGATGATGATGATGATGATGAAGAAGAAGAAGGAGAAGGAGAAGGAGAAGGAGAAGGAGAAGAAGAAGAAGAAGAAGAAGAAGAAGAAGAAGAAGAAGAAGAAGAAGAAGAAGAAGAAGAAGAAGAAGAAAAGACGTCTAACTGATTGTGTAGGATGTTGATTCTTTTTTTTTTCAAATAATCTTTATTGGTTATACATTTTTTTTTAAATAACACATACAAATACAAATACAATTTTAAACATACAAACCCCCCTCCCCCCCCCCGCGGTGACAGTCATTCACAGCCCAACTTTTTTTTCTCTTCCTCATTGTTTAGTCTCTAACCAGCGTCTTCTCGTTACAAAGTTCAGGGATCTATTACAATACCCATGTTCACTTTTAGTTCCCATTGTTAACAGCTGCAATTTAACTTTCCCTGTTGTAAGTCCCTGCTGTTCTCCTTGTTGCCCACATATAACATAGGTTCCAGCTAAGATAATGTTCCGTTTCTCCTTTGTCCCTCAGCCAACCCGTCATTCTGTCCATTTCTGCACATTCATAGATCTTTTTAATTATGGCATCTTCCGATGGTATGGTAGTAGATTTCCAAAATTGTGCATAGGTTATTCTTGCGGCCACAATTATATGTAGGCTCAAATGCCATATAGATTTACTCATGTTTTCTGGTTTTATGCTTAGTAAAAAAAAGTCTCGGGTTTCCATTCTATGCTTGCCCCGGTAACCTCTTTTAGCCAGTTTTGAATCCTTCTCCAGTATTTCGTGGCCTCAGTACAGGACCACCAAATATGGTAGAATGTGCCATCCCTTCCTCCACATTTCCAACACAGTGGAGATAACGCAGGAAACATTTTGGCTAACCTCGTTGGGGGGAAGTGCCACCTATAAACCATCTTGTATATGTTTTCTTTAAACGCTGTAGATATTGTAAGTTTAATAGTCTTACTCCATAGATCCCACCATTTGCCCATTTCAATCTCATAGCCAAGATTTCTCTCCCATGCTATTAGAAGGCTTTTATCCATCTCTTCTTTAGCATCTTGACAGGTCAAAAATTGATAAATCTTCGACAACATTTTCTTATCTCCGCCAAACAAAATCTTATCTAACCCCTGAGGGTTTGGGTAGATCCCAAACTGTATCTTATCGCTTTTAAACCTATTTCTAATCTGTAAATATTCCCACCATTCCAGATTCCTGCCCTGCTGCTCTAATTCCATCTTTGTTTTCATGTTGCCATCTTCTGTCATAAGAAGGATGTTGATTCTTGACCGATGACCTCATCAAAGTTCCTTAGATGGCTTCTCTCTCCCATCAAGAACACAGTCACGCCATAAAATGAAATTCTATTTCACCAGCCTATAATTCCAAAATGTTGCTCTGCTATGTGTGATGTATGCCCCGCCTGATTTACTGCACAAGTCCCTCTGAGCATCTTCGAAGTTTCTTTCTTCACCTTAGTCCTTGAGAGATATTCCCATCAGCCTTTGCACAAACCGAAACCAGGGGTCACAAACTAATGCGCTCCCTAAGGCCTGCCCTCTGTGTGACCTCTGTCAAGAAAATAATTGGCTATAAGATGAGCAATGAAGTTGGGATTCTCACCGGTGCTCCATATCTCAAAATGATAGTTATCTGCAGCTCCTGAGCACCGAGTCTTGCTGATCTGGAGTTTAGATCAAGCCAAGTTTAGAAAAGTCAAAACACAATCTGGGAAGTAAAACCTTCTCTCTTTCCTTTCCAAATCTCTCCTCTGTTAAATTTAAACCAATGCCCAGCTGTGGTTTAGATGATACCTTGCTCAACAGTAGTAACTGTGAAAGGGATCTTGGAGTCCTAGTGGGCAACCATTTAAATAGGAGCCAGCCGTGGGCAGCAGCTGCCAAAAAAGCCAACACAGTTCTAGGCTGCATAAACAGAGGGATAGAATCAAGATCACGTGAAGGGTTAATACCACTTTACAATGCCTTGGTAAGGCCACACTTGGAATACTGCATTCAGTTTTGGTCGCTACGATGTAGAAAAGATGTGGAGACTCTAGAAAGAGTGCAGAGAAGATGATTAGGAGACTGGAGGCTAAAACATATGAAGAACAGTTGCAGGAACTGGGGATGTCTAGTTGAATGAAAAGGACTAGGAGAGACATGATAGCAGTCTTCCAATATCTCAGGGTCTGCCACAAAGGAGAGGGAGTCAAACTATTCTCCAAGGTACCTGAGGGTAGAACAAGAAGCAATGGGTGGAAACTAATCAAGGAGAGAAGCAACTTAGAACTGAGGAGAAATTTCCTGACAGTTAGAACAATTAATCAGTGGAACAGCTTTGCCTCCAGAAGTTGTGGGTGCTTCATCACTGGAGGTTTTTAAGAAGAGGTTAGATAACCATTTGTCTGGAATAATATAGGGTTTCCTGCTTGAGCAGGGTGGTGGACTAGAAGACCTCTAAGATCACATCCAACTTTGTTTTCCTGTTAAGTCTAAACTTGACTTATTATAAATATATAAATTCTCCTTCGTAAGAAACAGCTTACACAGCAGTGCGATATAAGTTGTCCCACGGACTCTCATCAATGTGGAAATAATTTCCCTACGGTACTCGTACATAGTTTTCCATCACTTAACTAAAATTAATACTCAGCAAAAACGCAATTTGGAAATGTAAATCGTGAGCAAGCTGTTATTCATTGTTTTACACCAAAACATCGAAATAAAAATTGTAATGGGATCTAATTATTTCGGTGCCGTGAAATCACTCTGTTCAGGTAAGTAAAATGATCTTAGCCATCTTTTAATATCAATTAACAGTGGAGTTTACATCTTTATTTCAGTACATAAAAATCCCCACTATCAGGGGCTTTAATAACTGTTTTGCCAGATGTTCAGTGTCTTAGCTACGCAACCCCCCCCCCCACACACACACTATGACTGTCTCTAGATAATTCTGTTTGTTGCAATATGTAGACTGAGGCAATTAGTACTTATTTTGATTGTTACTTCAGTGGGTTATAGAGTAGATGAAATGGTAAGATAAAAACTCATCGGGCTGGAAGAGACCTTGGAGGTCTTCTAGTCCATCCCGCCGGTTCAAGTCAGCACACCTTATCCCATTCTGGTGAGGCGGTGGGTGCAGAGGTGGCATTCAGCCAGTTCTGACAGGTTCTGAAGAACCGGTAGCGGAAACTTTGAGTAGTTCGGAGGACCGGCAAATAGGCTGGCCTCGCCCCTGCTGCTTCCCAGCCTCCCAGTTGATTTTCTTTTGTTGCCCTGAACAGGAGAATGGAGCTGGGAAGCAGGTTAGCGAGGTGGAGACGGAATGGGGATTTTGCAGTAACCTTCCCCTGCCACTCCCGTAAAGACACGCCCACCAAAAAGCCACACCCATAAAGCCACGCCCACATAACCTGTAGTAAAAAAAATTGAATCCCACCACTGGTTGGGGCCAGTCTATTTTGAAAACCTCTAATCATCGAGCATCCATAACTCCAAGAGGTAACTATGCTTTGGGCCAAGGGGTGACATGATAGCAGTTTCCTGATATTTGAGGGGCTGCCATAGGGAAGAGGGGTGGACAGAGAATAACAGAATAACAGAGTTGGAAGGGACCTTGGAGGTCTTCTAGTCCAACTCTCTGTTCAAGGAGGAGATCTTATACCATTTCAGACAAATGATTGTCCAGTCTTTTCTTAAAAACCTCCAATGTTGGAGCACCTACAACTCCTGGAGGGAAGCCATCCCACTGATCGTTCTGTCAGGAACTTTCTCCTTAGTTCTAGGTTGCTTCACTCCTTGATTAGTTTCCATCCATCCTTTCTTGTCCTGCTTCCAGGTGCCCTGGAGAATAGTTTGACTCCCTCTTCTTTGTGACAGCCCCTGAGATATTTGAACAATGCTATCATGTTTCCCCTGGTCCTTCTTTTCATTAAACTAGACATACCCAGTTCCTGCAACCGTTCTTCATATGTTTTATTCTCCAGTCCCCTAATCGTCTTTGTTGTTCTTTTCTGCACTCTTTCTAGAGTCTCCACATCTTTTCTACATCACAGCAACCAAAACTGAACCTATTCTCCAAAGCACCTGAAGGCAGGACAAGAAGGAATGGATAGAAACTCATCAAGGAGAGAAGCAACCTAGAATTAAGGAGAAACTTCCTCACAGTGAGAACAATTAATTAGTGAAGCAACTTCTCTCCAGAAGTTTGTGAATGCTCCAACACTGGAGGTTTTTGAGAAGAGATTGGACATCCATTAGTCTGACATGGTATAGGGACTCCTGCTTGAGCAGGGGGCTGGGCTAGAATGACCTCCAAGGTCCTTCCCAACTTTGTTATTCTGTTATTTGCTTTCCTTGCTTTCTCCTTAACTCTCAACCTTCTTGTGAAGTTTAGAGGGACAACCTTCATTTTGTGGAGATGGTGGTGTTACCGCTAGGACTGTCATTGTGGTCAGGAAAGAGAGAGTTTCCTGGTCTTTGTGGTCAGAATATCATAGAAGAACAGAGTTGGAAGGGATCTTTCAGGTCTTCTAGTCCAACAGGAGACCTTATACCATGTCATGGCTGTCCAATCACTTCTTAAAACCCTCCAGTGACGAAGGACCCACAACTTCTGGAGGCAAGTTGTTCCACTAATTAATTGTTCTCACTGTTAGGAAGCTTCTCCTTAGTTCTAGCTTGCTTCTCTCCTTGATTAGCTTCCAACCATTGCTTCTTGTCCTGCCCTCAGATGCTTTGGAGAATAGATTTCTTTTCATCTTTCCCCAGCCTCCTCCACTGTCCTCGTTTCCCATTGCTTACGTAGGGTTTTAAAGGAAAAGCATGGGGAATCTGCAGACGATTAGAGCAATGATTGTACACCAAAGAGAGGAGATTCACACATTAAATTCTCTACTGTCTCCTGCTTAATTCAACGATCTCATCAACCGTACTTCAGCTGGGGCGCTTCTACGTACGTTCTCCGTTCAGAGGCAGAAAGGCAGAATAATTCTTCCTCCTGGAGACTAATATCTACAAGAATAGTTCGTAGTATCCAGGCAAGGTTGGGAAGCAAATTAATTAGGAATCCTTCATCCTTCAGGGAACGTAGATGATAAAAAATAACATATATTTTTTTAAAAAAAATGTGTGTGTTTCCACGGCGAGAATTCTCGCAGGAAAAATGCTAGCAGATTGAAAGTGGGAATAAAATTGAGCTAACATAAAGTTATGTTAAATGGGTATCAGGGTCTTCCCATTCTGTGAGAAGGAAATTATTATTCTACATCCTGAATTGTCTGCAAGCATAAAGGCTTGACGGGCCAAAGAGACAAAAAAAAATATTTCATTTCCCAAGACACATGTGTATGTATGCACACAAGGGGAAATGGAATTTCCTGTTCAAGTTCCAATATGGATTAGATTAACAAAGTTTGAAGGGACCTTGTAGGTTATCTAGTCCAACCCTCACTCCAAGCAGGAGATCCTACACCATTTCTGACAAATGGCAGTCCAATCTCTTCCTGAAAGCCAACAGTGATGAAGCTCTGAAGGCAACTTCTGAAGGCAACTTCTGTTCCATTGGTTGACCAAATGCTGTCAAATGCTGAAATAGGCATTATGAAAATCTAGAGAAATAGCTTTTCTTAGGCTGATGAGCCTAGGATGAGCTATATCTAAATTAACATCTCCCTATCTTCTCTTATGTGAACAATTAATCACTGGAAAAATTTGCCTCCAGAGGATAGGGTAGGGTAGGGTAGGGTAGGGTAGGGTAGGGTCGGGTCGGGTCGAGTAGAGTAGAGTAGAGTAGAGTAGAGTAGAGTAGAGTAGAATACAATACAATACAATACAATATATGAGAATACAGTAGAGTAGAGTAGTGTAGGGTACAGTAGAGTAGAGTACAATACAATACAATACAATACAATACAATACAATATATGAGAATACAGTAGAGTAAAGTAGGGTAGGGTAGGGTAGAGTAGAGTAGAGTAGAGTACAATACAATACAATACAATACAATACAATACAATACAATACAATACAATACATGAGAATACATGAGAATACAGTAGAGTAGAGTAGAGTAGAGTAGAGTAGAGTAGAATAGAATAGAATAGAATAGAATAGAATAGAATAGAATAGAATAGAATAGAATAGAATAGAATAGAATAGGATTCTTTATTGATCAAGTGTGATTGGACACACAAGGAATTTGTCTTTGGTGCATAAGCTCTCAGTGTACATAAAAGCTATAAGTGATAAATCATGATCATAGTCATCATAAAAATGCATTCATCATAAATCATAAGACACAACACTTAGTGATAACCATAGGATACTAAATAAGCAATCAACATAAATCATACTAGGAAACGAAATAAACCAATATAAATCATATAGATACAAGCAACGGAGTTATAGCCATAAGCAGAAAAGGGGACAGCTAATAAGAAATGTGAGAAGAAGAATAGCAATACAGCCTTACTAAATAGTTTGCCAGTGTTGTGATGATTAGTTGTTTAGCAGAGTGATGGCATGTGGGGGGAAACTGTCCTTGTGTCTAGTTGTTCCGACGTGCAGTGCCCTATAGAGTCGTTTTGAGGGTAAAAATTGAGGGGTCTGTAAATATTTTCACAGTCCTCTTTTTGACTTGTGCAGTGTACAGGTCCTCAACGGAAGGCAGATTGATAGCCATCGTTTTTTTCCCCGCAGTTCTAATTATCCATTGAAGTCCGTGTCTGTCTTGTTTAGTTGCAGAGCCAAACCAGAACAGTTATGGAGGTGCAGATGACAGACTCAATCATTCCTCTGTAGAACTGAATCAGCAGCTCCTTGGCCAGTTTGAGCCTTTTGAAGCTGGAGGTTTTGAAGAAAACATTGGACAACCGTTTGTCTGGACTGGAATTGAGTCTCCTGGTTGAGCAAGGGGTTGGATTAGAAGTCCTCCAAGGTCCCTTCTCTTATTCTGTTATTCACTCAGCTTGGAGACCTCCAATACTTCTTGAGTTTTTCTGGACAGTTTAAAATAGCTTGCTGGGTCCTTCTTTTCAGGGAAATTGGAATGACTTGAAAGAAACGTGGGAAGTTCTTGTTTGTTCCATTTATTTATTTCTTTAGTTTGCCAAACATGTACGAGATAACAGGCATAAGTATAAACATGGACATGAACACAGGAAATGGGTACGAATAAATGGGGACAGTAGGACAGGGACGGTAGACACGCTGGTGCGCTTATGCACGCCCCCTTTACGGACCTCTTAGGAATGGGGTGAGATCCACGGTGCGCAGTTTAAGGTTGAAGCTGTGGGGGTTTGAGGAAGTAACAACGGAGTCAGGTAGAGCATTCCAGGCGTTGACCCCTCTGTGGCTGAAGTCGTATTTTCTGCAATCGAGTTTGGAGCGGTTGACCTTGAGTTTGTATCTATTATTTGCCTGTGTATTATTGAGGTTCAAGCTGAAGTAGTTGTTGAGAGGTAGGACGTTGTAGCAGACAATTTTGTGTACATTTATGAAGGCAGAGGCCATATGGGGACCTTTGAGACAGACCTCAAGATCCCAAGCCCCCTTTCCAAACAGCCCAAATTGATGTATTGCCCTCTCTGAGATTTCATTAACAGCCGAACAGATTAGTTCCCCATAAAGTGTCACCTGCGTAAACATTTCCGAAGATGGATTTCTACAAAACACACTCCAGGAGCCAGTTTTACCTGAGGAGCCTCCAAGAGCCTGTTTTGTAAAGTCTACAAAATGTTGCTCCGTCTTAAAAATGGTCCTTCTTGGCTGAAGGGAAGCCCAAAGAATTGGGTGGAGAGCAAACCCTGTTGAGATGTTAGCCATGAAACGTGTTTTGTTCTACTGAAGAATTCATCTCCCGTTGACACCATCATTTCCTGGAAACAGAGCGGGGGTTATCTTCTCTTCCCCTAAAGAGAACTAATTCTACAGGGATAAAATAAACCTGAAAAAGCAACAGCCAACAAAGAAGATTGCAGCAGGAATCACAAGAGGGGAAAGTGTCAGATTGACAGATAGCTGGCCTTTCAGCAAAGGTGGGATTCAGCTGCTTCAGATCAGTTTGCTAAAACTGCCCTGGCTCCAAAAAGGCCTGTGTAGCAGTGGTGGGTTCCGGATCCCGTTCCAACTGGTATGGATTGATAGATACGATAGATAGATAGATAGATAGATAGATAGATAGATAGATAGATAGATAGATAGATAGATAGATAGATAGATGAAGGAGGGAGGGAGGGAGGGAGGGAGGGAGAGATTTGCCCCTGATTTCCACTCATCCCATATTCGGCACCTGCAAAAACGAATCAGAGTTTTGCCTAAACTGCCTTAACTGAGCATTATTAATGGATGGGATGGAATTGCGAAGAGAACAAAGAAGCCCATCCACGCCTGGGGTTCGCATGGCAAACAAACCAGGGAAAGGAAAAAAAAAACCGTCTCCATTTCCAGCGCTGATCTATGCTATGATTACTGCCAAAGCCCGGGCAGATAATTTGCAGCCTGGCGGAAGACGTTCCTGCTGCTCGGCGAAATCTCAGCAGCTGCCAAATCATTCTTTTAATCACATCGTGAAAAAAGGGAACATCATCAGTGCTAGAAGGGAGTGGGGTTTGCAAAGAAGAGGAGGAGGAGGAGGATGAGGAGGAGGAGGAGGAGGAGGAGAAGAGAGGGAGAAGGAGGAGGAGGAGGAGGAGGAGGAGGACCGTAGGGTCCTTGCTGCCCTCTGAGCTTGGTGGTTTTCTTGCAGATTTTTCATGACTCAGGTAGGTAGCATCATTTGTGGTAGAAGGGAGTGTGGCTTGCAGAGAGGAGGTGGAGGAGGAGAAGGAAGAGGAGGAGCAGGAGCAGGAGGAGGAGGAGGAGGAGGAGGAGGAGGAGGAGGAGCAGGAGGAGGAGAAGAGAGGGAGAAGGAGGAGGAGGAGGAAGAGGAGGAGCAGGAGGAGGAAGAGAGGAGGACAATGACTGTGGGGGTCCTTGGTACTCTCGAACTTGGTTGTTTTCTTGCAGATTTTTCGATGACCAACTAGGTACATCCTCAGTTGCTAGAAGGGCAGGTTTTTGGGGTTTCCAAGGAGGATGAGGAGGACTGTGGGGGTCCTTGGTGCTCTCCGAGCTTGGTTGTTTTCTTGCAGCATTTCATGGAACCATGCAGTTCGATATCAGTGCCTCAGGCTGGAGGCGTAGGGTTTTGTGAAGTGGAGAGCAGGAGGAGCAGAGGAAG